>NW_025973480.1:0-9037 GCF_021869965.1 Rhincodon typus
ACCTTGTTATCTCAAACTAAAAATCCATTTTTTTTTTAAATTGCTGAGTAATCCAGGTGATTGACTGAGGCCCATTGATTCTGTGAGACAAATCAATAATTATTAGTTAAGTGGCAACTGAGTTTGGATAATCAAACCTTGCAGATTACAAAAGAAAGACTGCCTGGGGAGAGGAGAGATGATCACTTCTCAGGCATTGTAAATAGTTAATTAAATTAGAAAATGACATGAATCTTGATATCTTTATGGCAAAATGACATAATAGCAATGTAACATTACAATGCAAAATATGATGATATAAATATATATCCTTAATATATGACACACTTGTAAGTAATATAACATATTATAATTATAGAACATTCATACAAAGTGTAACAGATACTATAAGAAATATACATCTGAAATAATGGATTCGCAGCTTAGAAGAAAGTGGAAAACATGCCTGCAGTTACACTGACACAATACAGAAAAGAAAGGTTCTAATGGAAAGAGCAACGTTAGAAGTGACAAAGGTTCATGCATCAGCTGGCAAGCTCTGTATGTTTCGGGGGAATATATTCCCCTGTTCGAATAAGGATGCGGAATGCACGTTTCAATTTTCACAAGGAACTACTGTTGACATTAGTGAGATATGATGAAATATAAGACAGCAGGAACCTAACTATGATGGAAGAGGATTGTTTCATGGCAGAGGCTGAGAATTGAGTCTGAAATGATCAGCAGGGGTAAGGTGGAAAAGATGAACTGATAGGTTTGCTTCTCTCACCAAATTAGTAGCAATCATCTCCTTACAAAATATTTCCTTCTGCACTTTCTAAATTTTTAAAATCTGTTTGTTTCATGCGCTCAGGAATTCTGTTAGAAACTTATGTCCCAAAATGCAGCTTTTATTTCAGACCTGTGTTTGAATCACTGTATGTTTAATATTGTGTGTTGTATTACTCATCAATATTTCTCTTATTAGAAGGAAAACCTGTAGCTTCTACCTGGGAAACTATCGAAAGAGAAGTTGAAAAAACTTTTTACTTATTCTGTTCATGAAATTATTAAACATTGGGATAGAAAGGGGAGCAAGAGATGAGGGGGAGTGGTTTTTTTGATTAGGGATAACATTACTGCTGCACTTAAGGAGGATATTCCTGGGAATATGTCAAGTGATTTGGGTGGAACTGAGAAAAAAGAAAGAGATGATCACGTTATTGGGATTGTACTACACAACACCCCAATAGTCAGCAGGAAATTGAGAAACAAATTTGTAAGGAGGTCTCAGTTACCTGTGAGAAAAATAGGGTGGTTATGGTAGGGGATTTTGACTTTCCAAACATAGACTGTGACTGCCATAGTGTTAAGGGATTAGATGGAGATGAATTTGTTAAGTGTGTAAAAGAAAATTTTCAGATTCAGTATGTGGATGTACCTACTAGAAAAGGTGCAAAACATGACATACTCTTGGGAAATACAGCAGAGCAGGTGACTGAGGTGTCATTTGGGCAGCACTTTGGGATCAATGACCATAATTGTATTAGTTTGAAAATAGGGATGGAAAAGGATAGACCAGATCTAAAAGTTAAAGTTCTAAAATGGAGGAAGGCCAATTTTGATGGTGTTCGGCAAGAACTTTCAAAAGTTGATTCGGGTCGGGTGTTCATAGGTAAAGGGGTGACTGGAAAATAGGAAGCCTTCAAAAACAAGATAACGAGAGTCCTGTTAGGGTGAAAGGCAAGGCTAGAAAGTGTAGGAAATGCTAGATGACTAGAGAAATTGAGGTTTTGGTCAAGAAAAAGAAGGAAGCATATGTCAGGTATGGACAGCAGGGATCGAGTGAATGTCTAGAAGAGTATAAAGGCAGTAGGAATATACTTAACAAGGAAATCAGGAAGGCAAACAGGCGACATGAAATAGCTTTGACAAATAGGGTTAGGGAGAATCCAGAGGGATTCTACAAATACATGACGGACAAAGGGGTAACTAGGGAGAGAATATGGCCCCTTAAAGATCAGCAAGGCCACCTATGTGTAGGACCACTGGAAATGGGAGAGATACTAAATGGGTATTTTGCATCAGTGTTTACTGTAGAGAAGGATATGGAAGATAGACAATGTGGAGAAATAAACAGCGACATTTTGAAAAATATCCATATTACAGAGGAGGAGGTCTTAAAACACATAAAGGTGGATAAATCCTCAGGCCCTGATCAGGTGTCCCCTAGAACTCGATCTAAAACGTTAACTCTGGTTTCTCTCCACAGATGCTGCCAGACCTGTTGAGCCTTTCCAGCAATTTCTAAAATTCTGTAAGATCCCTTTTCAACCACCAAAATGATCAAAAGGGAGCTAACAGTGGCTGTAAGAAATATTGCCCATCGTTCCTGGTGCCAGCCTCCTTCAGGGTTCCATTCATAAGACATTGAGACATTGGAGCAGAAGTCGGCCACATAGCCTGGTTCCAGTATACATTGAGATCATGGCTGATCTGATAATCCTCAACTCCACTTTCCTGCCTTTTACCATAACACTTGTTTCCCTTCCTGATTAAAATCTGTCTATCTCAACCTTGAAACTACTTAATGAACTAGCCTCTACAGCCCTCTGCAGGAAAGAATGCCACTGATGCATTACCTACTTAGAGAAGAAATTCCTTCTCATCTCTGTCCTACCTGGGCAACCCATTAATCTGAGATTATGCTTTCTGGCCTTAAACTCTCTCACAAAGGGAAGAGACTCTCAGCATCCACACTGTCAAGTCCCCTAAGAATCTTACGTGTTTAAATCAAGTCTTCTCTCATTCTTCTAAACTCCAGTGAATACCAGCCCAACTTACTCAATCTTTCCTCATAAGAAAATTTCTCTAAACCTGGCATCAACTTAGTGAACCTTCTCTGGACTAACCCTAGTATTTCCTTATATAAGGTGACTAAAACTGTTCAAAGTATTCTAGATGTGGGCTAACTAGTGCGTCATTTGGTTTTAAGGGGTGTCCCTGTTTTTAGACTCTACTCCCTTTGAAATAAAATTCAAAATTCCATTTAACTTCCCTATTACCCGTTAAACTTGGATGCTTGCTTTCTGTATTTTATACAGGAAGACAACCAAATCTCTCTGTTTTGCAGTTTTCTGCAGTCTTTCTCCATTTTTATAATATTCAGTTCCTCTATTCTTCCTGCCAAAGTGCATTACCTCACATTTTCCTACAATATATTCCATCTGTCACGTGTTTCCATGTAATCAACATTTCTCTGTAAACAATGTATGTCCTTCTCACCTAACGTGCATAAACGTGGTGAAAATACATTCACTTCCCACATCCAAGTCATTAAATATATTGTAAATAATTTTTGTCCTTGCATTGTTATATGCACCCAGCTCAGGAGATGCATGGATCTTGCAGCTGCTCCTGGGATTGCAGGCTTAGTTAAAGATTTATTATAGGTTTTTTTTAACAGTTTTACAGTTATTATAGTCATTATAGTTCACTAATATAAGAGTTTTTTTTCTTCCATTTTGCTTTGTTAACATTTAAAAAAAGAAAAAAAATCATGATTTTATTTCAAATAGACATTTTTAAAAATTTTTTTTCAAGGTCTACAGTGAACGACTGAGTAGTTTTTATTCTTAACACAGAAATTAAAAAATTTCTATGTGTTTTAGAGGGTTTTGTTTTTGTAAGAAACCGAAGAGTTTTTCTTAGATAAGGAGTTGTGTTTTCGTTCTGGAGAGTCCTACACGTGGTCAGGTCCAGAGAAGATTTTTTATCTTTGAGGAATTTGTTGAACAGGAATCATTTTTATTCAGTTAATCAGCTAAGTAGTTGATTTTATTTAATCTTTATATGTTGGATATATATATTTTTAATTTTATTCCATTTCAAAATTATTTTCTGTAGGTAATGAAATATAGTTTATTTTATATATAAGGTGTTATTGAAACATCCATTTTTAAGGCTATATGTAAGGCCATGTTATTAAGGTGATATATAAGGTACAGAGTGGGATAGCTAGTAGGTTTAGCAAAGTTATTACCCAGTCAGATAGATGGATGACCATCAGGAAAGGTAAGAAGGTAGTTCAAAATTCTCCAGTGGCTATTCCTCTGTCAAATAGATATTCAGTTTTTGGAACAGTCGAAGGGGATAGTCTCTCTGAGGAAAACGGAGGAGGCTCTCAGTTTTTGGACACTTGGAATGATTCTTATGTTAGGCAGCGTTGGACAAGATTTAATAGAATTATTGTTATGGGGACTCTCCTGTCAGGGGCATAGACAGGCAATTCTGTGGCAGTGAGCGTAAATTTAGGATTGTTTGTTACTTTCCTGGTGCTAGGATTAAGGACATCTCTAAACGTTTCAAGCATATTTTTAAAGGTGAGATTGAGAAACCAGAAATTATTGTACACATTGGTACAGATGACATTTTTAGGGACTGAATAAAGCAGTACAGAGTAAATTTAAGAGGTTAGGTAGAAGATTAAAAAATAAAACCTTGAAAGTAGTAATTTCTGGCTTATTCCCAATGCCAATCTCAAACAAGGTTAAAGGAGATAAGTTAATGGCTAAAGAGCTATTGTTCAGGGATTCAGGTGTTTGGACAATTAGGATATCTTTTGGGATAGAAAAGACCTGTTCAAAAAGGATGGTTCTAACCTACTTCGTAAGTCCTTTAATGTGTGCTGTCTCATCAAATGCCTTTTGGAAATACAAATATATTACATCTACTGATTCTCCTTCATCTATCCTATTTGTTACTCCACCATCAATTATCATAGATTTGTCAGGCATGATTTCTTTCTCATGAAGCCATGCTGACTCTGCTTGATTCTTGAATGTTTTGCTAATTGCTCTGCTATTTGAGCCGTTTTCAGAGACTCAATATTTTCACAATAATTGTTAAGCTAACTAGCCTTTAGTTACCTGTTATTGTCTCCCCTTTTTGAACCTTAGGCGATGGGAGAGACACCAAATGAATATTTTGTGTCAGTTTTTACTGTGGAGAAAGAAATTAAGGCTAGAGGACTCGGGGAAATAAATATTGATGTTTTGAAAACAGGCCACATTACAGAAGAGGAAGTGCTGGAAGTCTTAGAAAAAATAAAGGCAGATAAATCTCTGGGACCTGATCAAGCGTATCCCAGGATGTTGTGGGAAGTTAGGGAAGAAATTGCAGGCCCATAGCAGGTGAGGTGCCGGAGGACTAGGGAGTGGCTAATGTTGTGTCTTTATTTAAGTAAGGCTATAAGGAGAAGCCTAGGAACTATAGACCTGTGAGTCTGACATCGGTGATGGGTAAGCTTTTTGAAGTTGATTCTGAAAGATAGGATTGACATGCATTTGGAGAGGCAAGGAAAGATTAGGAATAGTCAGCATAATTTTGTGCAAGGGAAATCATGTCTCACAAACTTATTGAGTTTTTTGAGAAAGTAGCCAAAAAGATCTATTTGGACAGAGAGGTAGACATTGTTTACTTGAATGTTAGTAAAGCCTTTGTCAGGCCTTTGAATGGTAGACTAATTAGTGAAGTTAGATCACATGGGATTCAGAGTGATCTTGCCAACTGGATACAAAATTGGCTTGACAGTAGGAGACAGAGGGTGGTGGTAGATGGTTGTTTTTTGGGCTGGAGCCTGTGACTAGTGGTATACCATAGGAATCGCTACGCGTCCAATTTTGTTTGTCAATTATATAACCCATTTGGGTGAGGATATAGGAGGCATGGTTAGTAAATTTGCAGATGACACCAAAATTAGTGCTATAGTGGGCAGTGAAGAAGATTATCTAAGGCTACAAAGAGATCTTGACCAATTGGGTCAAAGGGCTGAAAATGTCAGATAGAGTTTAATTTGGATAAATGCAAGGTGTTGCATTTTGGTAAAACAAACAAGGGGAGGATTTATACCATTAGTGGCAGGGCTCTGGGTAGTGTTGTAGAACAGAGAGGCCTAGGGATTCAGGTACATAATACTTTGAAATTTGCATCACAGGTAGACATTGTAGTTAAGAAGACTTTTAGCATTGCTCAGATTTTAGCATTTGCTTAGTTTTCATTGCTCAGACCTCTGAGTATAGGAGTTGGGACGTCATGTTGAGGTTATACAGGATGTTGGTGAGGTCTCTTCTGGAGTATTGTGTGCAGTTCTGGTTGCCCTCCCATGAGAAAGATATTATTAAACGGGAGAGGGTTCAGAAAAGATTTACAAAGATGTTGCCAGGATGGAGGGTTTCAGTTATGGGATGAAGCTGGATAGGCTAGGACTTTTCGCACTGTAGGAGGTTGAAGGGTGATCTTGTAGAGGTTTATAAAATCATGAGGGGCATAGAGAAGGTGAATAGCAAGGGTCTTTTCCCTAGCGTGGGGGAGTTGAAAACTAGGATGCATGTTTTTAAGGTGAGAGAAGTTTTAAAAAGGACATGAGGGACAACTTTTTTAAACAGAGAGTGGCTTGTGTATGGAATGAACTGCCACAAATTTGAATGGTACAGTGGCTCAGTGGTTAGCACTGCTGCCTCACAGCACCAGGGACACGAGTTTGATTTCACCCTCGGGTGGCTGTCTGTGTGGAGTTTGCACATTCTCCCCGTTTCTGCGTGGGTTTCCTCCAGATGCCCTGGTTTCCTCCCACAGTCCAAAGATGTGCAGGCTAGGTGTATTGGCCATGCTAAAGTGCCCATAGTTTTCAGGAATGTGTAGATTAGGTGGGTTATAGGGGGATGGGTCTGGGTGGGATGCTCTGAGGTTCGGTGTGGACTTGTTGGGCTGAAGGGCTTGTTTCCACACTGTAGGGATTCTATGATTCTATAAGAAATGATGGATGCAAATACAATTACAACATTTAAAAGACATTTGGATAGATACACAAATAGGAAAGTTTTGGAGGGATATGGGCCAAATGCAGGCAGGTGGGACTAGTTTAGTTTGGAACATGGTCGTAAGGACTAGTTGGACCAAAGGGTCTGTTTCCATGCTGTATGACTCTATAACTATGAATTTACGAATCAACATTGACAGTTTTCTAATTCTCTGGGATATTTTTTTCAAAATCTAAGGACTCTTAGAGGATTACTACCAGTGCATCCACCACCTCTGTGGCTACTTCTTTTAGTACCCTAGGATGAAATCCATCAGATCCGTGCTAGTTATAAACATTTAGCCCATTAGTTCCTCTAGTACTATTTTCTCCAATAATAATTACTGGGTTTATTTCCTCTTCTGGTTTTGCCCTTGAGTAGTGTGTATTTTTGAAATGTTGTTAGTGTCTTCTACTGTGAAGACTGGTGCAAAACATTTATTTAACTCCTTTGCCATTTCACAGTTCCCCATTACTGTTTCTGCAGTTTCATTCTCTAACAGGCTAATGTTTACTTTGGCTTTTCTCTTCCCTTTTATATATTAAAGAAAGCACTTGTTGTCCATCTTGATATGACTTGCTTGTTTAATCTCTAAGTTTATTTTTGTTTTCAGTTTTTATTATTTTCTGCTCATCTTTTGTTTGTTTTTAAAACTTTTGCAGTCCTATGTTTCATCTCTACTGTTTGCTACATTATATGTTTTTATCTTTCAGTTTAGTACTTTCCTTCACTCCCTGGTTAACCATAGTTTGTCTGTCTCGCTTTTTTTTAATGTTTATTGGAAGTTATGAATTATTTTCTGAGACATCTGACATTTTTCCTCAACTGTCTTTTCTGTTAACCATCTTTCCCATTTCAGTCAGACTAACTCTGCTTTCATTCCCTTGTAATTACCCCTATTTAAGTTTAGCATAATTGATTCTGACCCACATTTCTCATTCGCAAACAGAATGCTAATTTCTACCGCACTAAGGTCATTGTTTTGTAGAGGATGTTTTAGAGTCATAGTCATAGTAATAGAGTCAAACAGCACGGAAGCAGACCCTTCGGTCCAAACAGTCCATGCTGAACATAAACCCAAACTAAACAAGTCCCACCTGCCTGCTCCTGGCCTATATCTGTCCAAACCTGTCCTATTCATATACTTATCCAAATGTCTTTTAAATGTTGTAACTGTACCCACACCCACCACTTCCTCAGGAAGTTTATTCCACACATGAACCACCCTCTGTGTAAAAAAATTGCCTCATATGTCCTTTATAATTCTCTTTCCTCTCACCTTAAAAATATGCCCTCTATTCTTGAAAACCCCCACGCTATGGAAAAGACAACTATCATTAACTCTATCTATACCCTCACTATTTTATAAACTACTATAAGGTCACCTCTCAATCTCCTACACTCCAGTGAAAAATATCCCAGCCTATCCAGCCTTTCTTTATAACTCAAATTCTCCCTACTTGGCAACATCCTGGTAAATCTCTTCTCAACCCACTCTGGCTTAATAATATCCTTCCTATAACTGGGTGACCAGAACTGGACACAGTACTCCAGAAGTGGCCTCACCAATGTCCTTTACAACTTCAACTTGACTTCCCAACTCCAAAACTCAAAGGACTGAGCAATGAAGGCAAGTGTGCCAAATGCCTTTTTAACCACCCTGTCTCTATGTGATGGAAACTTAGAAAATTTACTAAACCTGCATCACCTGACGCAAAATAATCTGATACCCATTTAGATCTACAAATTTTGTTCTAGGAAACTATCCCAAGTACATTTAGTGAATTCTTCCCTTGTGGCTATCTCTACTAATTGATTTTCCCAATCTACATGGGAGATTAAAGTCACCCATTATTAATTTACTTTTTTTTTAACATGCCTTCATTATCTCTTGATTTATTCTCTGTCCTGTAGTTTAGCTACAGTTAGGAGACCGATAAACCACTCCCATTTGCGATTACTCTCACCAGTATCTTCTTTCCCTTGTTAATTCTTACGTCCACTCACATGAATTCCACATCTTACAATCCAGTTCAACTCCTGATGGTGAAATTAGTCTTTGTATTTCTTGTTTGATTTTGAGAAATAGTATATATTTCAGTGAGAGAAGCATAATTTTCAGTCCATTGTTCATGTGTACATCCCACTCAACATTTGAGTTATATCTTCCCTAATGCTATTTCCTAGTTTTCTCTTTG
>NW_025973481.1:0-9036 GCF_021869965.1 Rhincodon typus
TCCAGCTCTGCACCTGGTAACTTCTAGGTAAAGGAGTTTTTCCTCATCTCACTCCTAGCTCGATTACTAACAATCTTGTTACCCTAGTTACTGACATACCAATTCGTGGAAAAAGAATATCTTTCTTTACCCTGGCAAAATTATTCATGATTTTGAATATCTCAGTGATGTCACCGCTTAATCTTCTCTGTGCCAAGGAGAATCAGTCCAATTTCTCTAATCCTTCCTTGTATTTAATATCCATCATTCCTGATATCATTCTAGTAAATCTCCTTTGAATTCTCTCCAGTGCTTTAACGTCCTTCCTTAAATAAGGTGCCCAGATCTGAACACAATACTTCAAATATGATCTGACCAATGATTTGTAGAGGTGTAGCATCACTTCCTTGCTTTTATACTCTGTCTCAATTTATAAACCCAAGGACCTTATAAGCCTTCTAACAACTGCTTCAACTTGTCTGGCCACCTTCAGAAATCATGCACTTGAACTCTAAGTCCTTCTGCTCCTGTACTCCCCTCAAAGCTGGAGCACTGAGCTTGTATTGCCTTGCCACGTTTCTTCGATCAAAATGCATTACCTCACATTTCTTTGCATTGAAATTCATCTGCCATTTCTCAGCCTATTTGGCCAAATTGTCAATGCCCCTCTGAAGTCAATTCACTATTCTCCCTAGCTTAGTATCATTTGCAAATTTTGAGTTTTACCCTCAAAAGACCTCCAAACCATTTATATAAATTAGAAAAAGCAAGAGTCCTAACACCACTCCCTGAGTAACACCACTTTCAACTTATCTCCAATCTGAGAAATGCCCATCTCTACCTACCTTCCGTTTCCTATCTTTTAACTGGTGAGGGCAAAACAATTGAAACTTTACTTCTGATATATGAAATAATGCTGCGTAAACTATTTCTTCTGTAATGTATAATTTGCTTAAATTATAGTTAGTCTTTTCTCTCTTTTGTTGGGGTTGCAGTGGTTGACACTGCCCTTCGCAGTGCCAGGGAACGAGTTTGATTCCGGCCTTTGGGTTACTGTGTTTGCATATTGGAGTTTGCATGTTGTCCCCATTTCCACTGGGTGCTCCAGTTTCCTCCCACAGTCCAAAGATGTGCAGGTTAGGTGGATTGGCCGTGGTAAATGTAGGTTTATAGGGATGGGTTAGGAGGTGTTGGATCTAGTTGGGATGCTGTACATTGGTGTAGATTCAATGCACCAAATAGACTCTATCTGCACTGTATGATTTTGTGGAATAAATTTTGTTGTGCTTTTGTTAAAAAAGTATCTCTCAGCCACTTATGAATATATACAGCAATTGACTATCATGGTAAACAATTAGCAATAAATAAAATTTATTTTATTATCAAGTCGGATTTGATTGTCCACTATTTACCATCAGGTGGGCTCATAACAGTTGCACTAAAATACCACATGTTGAAACTATGCTCTAAGAGACTGTAAATAATAGATAACTTCTTTACTACTGAGCAATGAATAGTAGTGTGTTTAACAATCCTGCAAACCAGTATCAGTTGTACAGGGAATATGCAAACTTGAGAACAGGTGCAAAACTTGAGTCATTGGAAAAATGGAAAATAAAATGCAGTCCAATTTCTACTAATCACAAAGAGTACAAAAACAAACAGTTATTGTTAACTTATCACGTCTTTGTACTTAAACATAAGATATTTATCACTCAGGCTTTGAAAATTGACAGTAAGGACTCCCTGACAGTTCAGGTTATGTTGATCTTCAACTTGAATAGTGAGCTAGTATTGTTATAAATGAAGAAGTCAAGTTTGGTTTCTTTTTGGCCAGTTTAAAGAGAGAGATCTATAAAATTTAGATCAATAGCTTTACATAGAACAATATAACTATGGTTTCACTTACCACACAGACAAAGTCTTTAAACCATTAAGTTCTATTTCTGGAAAATACATAACAAAGAGGAGTTTATAATAATTTTGTTAATTGGCACTCTGTTTGTAATGGTAACATTCACAGAGTGTGAGTGTGTAGAACTGTTCCTCTCATGCATATCAAGTTAAGGAACTGAACTGGTCCTTGTCTTGTTGAATGATCAATGCCAGCTTGATTTTCACTGTCACAGATGCTATGTGGCTCAGACAGCTAAAGACAAAGGATGCTAGAATTTCAAATATGGCACGTCTACTTTTTAGGACACTGAAAACAGTTGACTAGTTTCTAATCTGGCAGGCAGAAAATGCATGCTTATCATCAATAAATGTCTGGCAATCCATTTAAAATTGCTGGTTAGGACACACAGATCTGGCTATCTTAATAAAACAGCACTGACTGATCTGAGGAAGGGTCAATGGACCTGAAATGATAACTCTGATTTCTCTCCACAGATGCTGTCAGATCTGCTGAGCTTGTCTAGTAATTTCTGTTTTTGTTACTGGCCATTTTAGTACAAGTCAATGTTGCAAAGGGGTTTCCTTCCCCATGTCTTTCATGCCCTCTCTTCTGGTTGCCTTTTGGTTTGGGATGGGCCATGGGGTGGATGTTTGTGCTATGGACCAGTCTGTCCTTAATGCATGGTTAGCTCATTTGTTTGGATGGCTGATTGATTTGCAATTTCAAATGATTCTAACAGCATAGGTTCAATTCCCATCCTGGCTGAGGTTATCATTAAAGGCCCTCCTTTTCAACTTCTCCCCTCACCTGAGGTGTGGTGACCCTCAGCTTAAATCGCCAGTAGTCACCTCTCTCAAATGAGACAGCAGCCTATCATCTGGTAGGACTATGGCAACCTTACCTCTCCTATAGGGGGAAGTGAAGTCCTTGTTGTATTGCTGTTAGGCTATTAATCCAGGTACGGTCCCAGAAACCCAGGTTCAAATCTTGCCATGGCTGAATTTGAATTCAATAAAAAAATTTCTGGAATTAAGAGTCGAATGGTGACCACGATCCTGTTGTTGATGGAAAAATTCATCTGGTTCTCGGACGTCCTTTGGGGAAGGAAACTGCCATTCTTACCTGGTCTGGCCTACATGTGACTCCAGTCCCACAGCAATGTGGTTGACCCTTAACTGGCCTCTGTGCAGTTAGGGAGGGGCAATAAATTCTGGCCTAGCCAGCGACACCAACAACCCATGAATGAACCGAGTAAACAGACAGTGATTTAGTAAATAATTGAAATTTATGTACTAATTAATGTAAATTAACACTATGGGTCCTCTTATAACAAAATATTAATAGAAGAGCAGCTAGTAAGTAAGTATCAAGAATTATTAACATTTCTCCTGTGGCTGTTAGCTGAAAGATATGCTTTCTTTTAACTGTCAGAGTGTAGTTAAAATGACGTGTAATTAGTGAATTAAAACTTCAATATTCAAGTTATGTTGAAAGCCAGTGAGGGATTCTGTTTTGCCTGTACCAGGTTGCCCTTCAACAGCATAAGACATTACCCTGCTCAGCTCCATAGAGACATGGTCTAAAGAGGAACACCCTGAACTTCAGTTAACGGCTAATTGATAAGTTCCAGCCAAATACTTTTCAAGAGTGGCAGATGCTAGTAAATCCCGAGTTCCATCACAATGTGAAAAAAACTATTTTATCCAAGTCAGCAGAAATCCACCTAGACTGACTGACTTACTTTCATTTTTCCATTTTCTTTTAGAGTTTATTAAATTGTGATTTATTACTATTCTACAAATGTGATATTCGAGCCAGTCAAGTGCAGGGTGTGCTTGGTATGCACAATTTTTTTTTTTTTGCCAGTGAAACTTTAACATATTGGACATGCTAAAAGTAAAACATTCAGCAAGGAAAAGATTTTACCTGATATCCAGCCTCATTGTTCAGGAATTAACAAGCACAGTACCAGAAAAAGGATCAGTGCCACCCAGGTTGATAGCGTTGTTAAGAAGGCGTACAGTATGCTAGGTTTTATTGGTAGAGGGATTGAGTTTCGGAGCCATGAGGTCATGTTGCAGCTGTACAAAACTCTGGTACGGCCGCACTTGGAGTATTGCGTACAGTTCTGGTCACCACGTTATAGGAAGGACGTGGAAGCATTGGAAAGGGTGCAGAGGAGATTTACCAGGATGTTGCCTGGTATGGAGGGAAGGTCTTATGAGGAAAGGCTGAGGGTCTTGAGGCTGTTTTCATTAGAGAGAAGAAGGTTAAGAGGTGACTTGATAGAGACATACAAGATGATCAGAGGATTAGATAGGGTGGACAGTGGGAGCCTTTTTCCTCGGATGGTGATGGCTAGCACGAGGGGACATAGCTTTAAATTGAGGGGTGATAAATATAGGACAGATGTCAGAGGTAGGTGCTTTACTCAGAGAGTGGTAAGGGCGTGGAATGCCCTGCCTGCAAAAGTAGTAGACTTGCCAACTTTAAGGGCATTTAAATGGTCATTGGATAAACATATGGATGATAATGGAATAGTGTAGGTTAGATGGGCTTCAGATTGGTTTCACAGGTCGGCGCAACATCGAGGGCCAAAGGGCCTGTACTGCGCTGTAATGTTCTATGCTCTATGTTCTAAAAGGTTTCTACAATCAGTCGGGCATTTGCTGCCAAACTCATACTAGTATTTAGAAGAAACAAATAATTAATTTGAAATGCATCATAACACAATGCAACCACGAAAGCATACACTTCAATACCTGCACATTTCTCTCAGTACAAGTTAAATATGTAATTAATAATGCAATCATGCATATCTTCCTCTCCCACGAGAAAATGAATACATGTGCTCTGGAGTGTTCATTAATCTTTTTGCTGGTGGTATAAATTAGACAGGGCTCCATTAGCCATCCTGTGCTATGCCTCCCCAATCAACAATTCCACTGACCTGAAGTACATTTGAATACCAGGAAGTCTGGAAAACAGGTAGGAATGTAAAATCACATCGGCTGCCTAAGAGGTATTTCCACTTTACCTCTCTCCACAAAAATCCTAAGAATAATACACAACTGTCACATTAACAGGGCGACAGGTCATTCACAAAGCAGTATTAACTTCAGCCCAGAGTCAAGGAAAAATCCTACCCTTAATCCCAGAATCATAGTGACTGGCTGACCAAGGCCAGGCTGGCATTTGGATGACACAAGTGACTGCACAACCCTTGGGAATTGGATGGATTCCATTGTCAGGTGGAAGTTGTTAACCCTCAAATTTTGCTCATCTGTACATTCGTAACAGCATTGGTTAACAGTTTTCAGCAACTTCACTGAGCAAGAATGTAATATGTGCAAATCACTCAAGTGAGTTGCCTCATGCTTTGGCTGAAGTTATCTGCTAATGTTAATACCTCCCCAGCCAACTGAAGCCCCACATGCTCTGTGCTATTTCAGAAATTATATTTGCAAAATTGACTCGATTATTAGATCAAAGAAGTATTTTCTTGTTCTCACAGGCTGGGTAACTACTACCAAATAATTTGATTACAAAAAAACTTAATTTATTTTAACCTTTTACTTTTTAAATAAACACACAGCCTTATGTACTTCTAATTTTTACTCCAATGACAGACAAGTCAGGAAACAATGTTTCAGGTTTGTGCACCAAAATGTAATACTTCCGTAATTATTGAAGGGTCATCTCCATATAATACATTAAATATGTATTTGTAATTAATTTGAAATTTTGTTTCATTGCGAAGCAAAAATATTGTTGCATCAGCTCAGACAATTGCAGTATACTCAGTTATATTTTTAAATTTGTGTTGTTTCTAAGATTTATGCAAACTTTCCTAAGAAATGTATTATTTTACCAAATTGTCCGATAATCACTAAGGCTCATGTAAACCATGTCGTAGAATAGAATTAAGCCCTAAAAAGTACCTACGTTCAGATTGTCACCAGGATCCACATCTTTAGTGCAGACTTAGATAACTGTAACTTTGGTAGGATTCTCCGCAATATCCACAGAGGTGAATAAAATAGTTATTTTATGAGATACATCAGCGATTCTTGTAAAACCTTTATTTCAACCAAGGTCAAAATGGTAAACTTTAAACTTCAGTCACATTTAAGTTAGCAATAAATATCATCTATTTAAATGTGCAGTAGGATTTATTCAGCTTTTATTTAGAGCATTAACTAGATTAAAGTGGTACATTATGATATTAGTAGTGAACACAGCTATACGTCTGCATCTTGTTTTGATAAAATCACATCTTATTCTTTGAAACTTCAGAGAAGACAGACTCAATATATTCAAGTTCTGTTCAAAGGAAAGCCCTCATTAACCAGGAATCAATCTCAAGAATATTTCAGTGAATACAATTGAGTATGATTGAATTTTACTATCTGATCGCAAATCAGTTTTGAGGACAATACTGCTACATTGCTAGAGGGCAAAAGATGCTGAGGTCAGTTCCTGTTTTATATTCTGTCAAAAGCCACATCCTACCCCCATCCCCATTGGATTAGTCTCTGGCCACTCCATCGCCATCCCCAATAGCTCATGTTAATTTGGACACGGACACGGAAAAGGAAGATGGTAAGACAACTTATTTCTCTCTCTTTTTCCATTTCCTCTATTTATCTCATTAACTTACAGCCAGAGGTTAATAAAGATCTGTGGATGAGTGTGGGAGAACTGCTGATTCCCTCTGTGGAGTGAGTGGACTCCAGTAGTTACCATTCCTTCCCACTAGGTCTCAGGTCATGCTTTCTGGAGGCTTCCAAGCTTATGTCTGAAATAAACTTCACGTCCCTTCTGTTTGGAACTTTCTCTGTCTCTGTTAATGTCCCTTGGTTACTGAGTTGCACTGAGGCATGGTCAAGTTCCCCCAAAAGCAGGCTTTTTTTTCTTCAGGTAGGGTAATCTTCCCTGAATAATTTCTAATTCCTGACCAAGGTAAGTGGGTTGGGGTCATGCCAGATTCCATCCAGCAGGTAAATGCCTCATTCCAACCCTTCATAGGGCTTATGAACCGTTTTGTGAAGCAAAGTGACTTTTTTGTAGTTAGTGTTTTTTTTTCTTTGTTTACATTATTTGCATGTTTCTAGTATCAGCATGTAAAGGGTTACTGCAGTCTGTCAACAGAAGTTGTCAATTCTAAGTACAAGAAGTAAGCTTGCTTCAGATAACACAATGGAGATTTATAATGGTAGTTAGTCGATCAACTCAAAAATAACTTTTATTCAGAACTGTATTCACTGAAATATTCTCGAGATTGATTCCTGGTTAATGAGGGCTTTCCTTTGAACAGAACTTAAATAAATTGAGTCTGTCTTCTCTGAAGTTTCAAAGAATAAGATGTGATTTTATCAAAACAAATAAGGGCTTGCCAGGGCAAATGCTGACTGTTCACCTGGAGAGAGAACAAGGAACATTACCTCAGGATAAGGGGACAGCCGCTTAGAATGAAGATGCTGAAAAACCTCTTGCAAATCTTTAAAATTCTCCACTGCAGCAGGAAATACATGCTCAGATAATATATTGTGAACATTAAAGAAATCAAAGAATATGCTGGAAATGTGCAGTCGAGATGGAAGATCAAGGATGCTCTAATTAAATGGTGGAGAAAGCTGAAGTGGCTATTCCTCCTTTTATTTCTCACATTGTGTGATGTTATGATCAATCTGGAGCAATGCATTCTCCCTCCTAGTCCCACCATATACAAAAAATTCAACCTGCATTTATACGTTACACATTGAATTATATAATAGCTATATATTTAATTATGTTATGTGAAATATATTTTAATAAATTTTTTAAAAAGCAATTCAAGTTGTGACCGATCACATGCCTCCTCTATATGAGACTTTCGAATAGTGATCTATCGACCAGGTTTCTTTAATAAACAAAAATTTATTAATGTATTATAAAACAAAAAAATGTAATTCTTGATGATGTATAACTGAATAACACACTCATTTTGTAATATGAACATCAAAATACTTTTTATAACTCACCGTAGTAGCATGCTGCAAATTGAGACCTGATATTCCCAAAGTTATCACAAAAGTTAAAGATTTTATAAGGTATGCAAAGTTCCCCAATCTATCTAACTTTCACTCTTAAGTTGATAGAAAGCACAGGGTAGGCTTCTCTACTGAACAAGAGTTATTATTTATTACAAGAATTAAACTGTAGCTACAGGTAAACGTTTACAAACTATCAGAATATAACATAACAAATTCTAATCCCTTATAAAAATCCCCCTTGTACTCAAACAAACAAACAGACACACATAATAGATTATGGCAGAGGGGAAAAGCCCTAAACAGTTCAGTAGTCTTTGTTCCAGGTAGCTGAGATGATCCTTATGACTCTTTTGCTGGCTAACACTTTGTCATCTTTCTCCAGATGCGTCCATAGGTTGAAAAGAGGCATAAGTTGGCTGGATGAATTTTAAAAGGTCTCTGACTTATCGGCTAAAAGTCACAGCTTACAACAACTGTTGCAGGAAAGATAAATGATTTTCTTCATGTTTATAATGAGTTTTGACTGTAGAGAACAGACAGACCGCTCTTGAGCTGGGAAAGAAATGAACGCCTCTCTCTTTCTCTCTCTCTGTAACTTGTGTCCAAGCCCCAAGACCTGAGAACTAATCCCAGTTGTTGGCAGGCAGGTCACTAGTTCATAGATGTGTCAATATCTTGTTGCCAAACAGAACTGCATTTGTACACCCCTTTGGCTTCAAAGCATCTGCAACTCCATCTTCAATTACTGCTTGTTCTAACAGTTGTTTCTATGATGCTTGGCATGGATGTCAGGTTACTTGTTTTCAAAACATACAGCCACCCTTTCGAATACCAGTATTTGAAACAGCTCATTCTAATACCAATCCACATTTAAAAATAACACACAAAATGAAAAGACGTGATGCTTAGAGTCTACCCCTTTAAATAATCTAAATCTGCACCCAGAAACAGAAACACACAATCACTGGGTGAAGGCAGAAGAAAATGGATTTACAGATAGTAGGAACTGCCAATGCTGGAGAATCTGAGATAACAAGGTGTAGAGCTGGATGAATACAACAGGCCAAGCAGCATCAGAGGAGCAGGAAAGCTGACGTTTCGGGTTTGGACCCTTCTTCAGAAAAA
>NW_025973482.1:0-9036 GCF_021869965.1 Rhincodon typus
CGGCTCCTCTGATGCTGCTTGGCCTGCTGTGTTCATCCAGCTCTACACCTTGTTATCTCAGATTCTCCAACATCTGCAGTTCAACTATCTCTGAAACAACTTTAAATGTTGCCCTGTTTGGGTTAACATTCCCAGTATTTAACATTCTATCACAATAAACACTCCCTGGAGAATATCTGCTACACTTCTCAAGTTCTTCAGTCTCATTAGTGGTAGAAACGACATAACAAGGCTGCTGTGAATCTGCTACTTCCCACATTTACTTACAATGTGATAAATGGAAACAAAGAGTCATCTTAAACATTGCACCAAGCAAAAATTGAGATCAGTGAATTAGAACAGTTTCATAACTAATTAATTGACCTTTGGCCCTTTCAGAAAGCTACATTCAAACACCAGTTGGTACATTATGTTTATTCATTTATAGGATGTGGGCATCACTGGCTGAGCAAGGATTTATTGCCATCTTTAGTTGCCTTTGTGAAGGTGGTGGAGAGCTGCCTTCTTGATAACTCATGGCCCAGTCAGCAATGCCCTTGTCTCATGAATGATTTTTCTTTTTTAAAACTGCTTTTTGCAAACAAATTGTCTTTACCTAATGACATTTGAAAAATATGAACTGCTAAGTATACAACTTATAAATATACAACTCAAACTCTATTCCTCCACCCCCTTCATAAACAAAGACAGATAAGATATGCATAATGAGGGCAGAGAAAGAGAAAAAGATCAGGAGAACACAGTCCTATAGCACCAGGCTGGCCACAGGATTCAATGAAATTGCTTTTTTTCCCTCTTCCTTTCAGTTCTTTTTGTTATGGAGAGGGTGGGGGGAGTGGTTAAATGAAAGAAAATCCCTGATATTCACTTTATAAGTAACAGTACCAATTTATTTATTCAACCTTAACAGTGAACAAATTAACAGAATTACTGACAAACCGAACAATTCTCCCAATTTCTAACTATTCTCTAACTGAACAAAATTCTACTGGCATGCTGTTCCAAAAAACACAAGTCCTACTTATATAAACCCAAGTAGTAAGAAAATAAATAAATCCACATGTCTTTCTTCTGCTATTCTCAAGTCATAAAGGTCTTTCTTCCACTAACCTGGCTGTCAGGGATGTTTTCTCTAAGAAGCCTTTGTGAGGAGTCTTAGCTAGAAGTGCTGTGGCACCTTATGTGGATAGATGGTGCTTCCTTAGAGAGCTTAGTGGTTTCTCATAAGAGCCTGATGCTGATTTCTCAGAAGACGGTTCGCTCTCAAACCGATTTTCAAAAACCCTCTCCTTATATACCTTGGATGACATATCAATTTTCTTTTAATAACATTGGTCCGAGGTTGCCAAAACCTTCAGATTTAAATTCAATTGGCTTTCAATTGCTCAGGGCTTGGTTTAAATTAATTGGCTGATTCCAGCTTGTTGCTAAAACATCAAAACAAGCCTAAGTTTCCAATCACACAGCCTATTGATACATTTCAATTTCAGAACTGTTTGCACCCCCTTCAGCTGCTTACAAACACATTTTTATTTAAACCTCTAAGCTTAGAAAAGGACATCACCTCTTTAAAGGACCATGCGCTCTTTTCCCTTTTTTTTACAAACCAATTCAAGCTTCCTGCATTCCAATTCACGATTACCCTACACAACTTTGTAACACTTTTTTTTACCTTTGTTGCTGATGTGATAAGGCTTGCATACACACTGATACTAGGTTCCATTTGGTGGTTGAGAATTTGCCTTTTCACTCTCAATGAAAATGTTTAATTTCTCCTTCAACAGGGAATTTGCAGAGAAAAGTGAATGAATACAGCTAGCTGTTCCTGGAGACTTGCTGGTACCTCCACACTGCTCCCTCTTTGCAGGCTGCCCCACACAGCCATGGTCACCTTGTTAGCTCCTCCCAGGAACAGAGCTTTATGATGATGGAAGGAACTTGTCTTACGATGTCATGTACTAACTGCCTTACACAATACTTAAAGCTTTGGTTTTATCCATGACCCTTTGCTGTCATTCTCAAAGAACCTCAACAAAGTATTCCTTTCTAACAGTCTGATTTTCACTCCTGCTGACCAGAGAATTCACACTCACACTTACCTGCCCCTATCCAGCAGTTGCCCACATTCAGAGGAGAGGGTTCAACGCAATCACAGTGTCATCGCTCTCTGCATTACGTTCCTTCCTGATAACTGTTCGGTTAGTTCACCACAGGGGCTGGTTCAATTGATTCATTTTACCAGCTTCACAGAAAGCTCTTCTCTAGAGTAACATCCGATTCAGTCTTGAACTGTGAATACAGGGGAGGTGATGGCCTAATAGTATTATTGCTGGACTGTTAATCCAGAGACCCGGATAACATTCTGGGGACCTGGGTTCGAATCCTGTCATGGCAGATGGTGGAATTTGAATTCAATAAATATCTAGAATTAAGAATCTAACGATGACCATGAATCCATTGTCAGGAAAAAAAATCCACTTGGTTCACTAATGCCCTTTAGGGAAGGAAACTGACATCCTTACCTGGTCCAGACCCACAGCAATGTGGTTGACTCTGAACTGCCCTCTGGGCAATTAGGGATGGACAATAAATGCTTCTTAGCCAGTGATGCCCTCTTCGCGTTAATGAATAAAGGTAAAGGAATTGCACTAATACCAGGACATAGAGTCATAGAGTCATACAGCACAAAAACAGATCCTTTGGTCCAACCAGTCCATGATGACCATAATCCCAAACTAAACTAGTCCCACCTGCCTGCTCCTGGCCCATATCCCTCCAAACAACATTCAGACATCAGAAACAGTCGATACAGGGTAGGGGTAAAAATCTCTTGCCAGTAATGCAGACAATGACTGTACCAGTCTTAGCCATGTTTCTGTTACCACTGCAGTTTCACGCAGACATTATTCTTAAAGATCCTGAGGAAACAGCAGTTAATGCTTTTCTAAAACCAGGCTACAGAACTCCAGGACCCATGGGGATGCCCAGTGCATGATTAGTGAGAAGCCTGAACAGAATTGATCGAAATGTCCCAGCAGGTTGTCCAGCAGTAAATACTGCACCATCTCACTCAGACACCACTGTTTCACTTTCTCTCTCCACATGTGTGTCTAAATCAGAGAAGTATTAATGACATTGTAAACATAATCAGCTTGGTCGGTAGCTGCAGGGGCAGAATTTTAATGTTTCAGATGCAAGTGAGTTATTCCCCATTAAAAAATTAGTTAAAGGTGTCATAGAGAATGAACTTGTCTGTGCAAGTTGCAGACAGGAATTGCAGGAAGAGGCAATGGTTAAAACATTACCATTGGGTTTTACTAATTAAAGGCAATGTTTTATTCTATTTCACAGGGGTACCTTGTAAAACAAATCAAAAAGAATGTTTAATTCTTTGACTCTTTGATCCATCAAGAAAACTTTTTTGTTTCACTTCAAAGGACTTCAAAAAATGTCAAACTAAGAATAATCCAAAACTTCTGTCATGTTACAGACAGGATTATTGTTTCTTATCTGGCGTGTTACAGACAAGACCAGGCCGCCTCAAAATATTTTAAGAAGGTCGCCCATACCCTAACATTTTCTTATTTTAAAGGTAGATGTGAAGTGCCATGTTCTAGATGTGTTATGACTGGTCAAACTACTCAACGTTAAGAAAAACACAATTTATTTAAACACTATAGTTAAATTCAAAAAAAAGAAAGAGGAATTTAGAATAACAACTATGGGAAAACCTAACTGAATAATGGATACAGTAATTATTATTAATTAACTGTTCCCATATAGCAACATCCCATAAACGCACCCCTTGACAAAAAGGCAAATTCAGATACAAATTCTTACATGCAGTTCTCCAATTCAGGAGGTAGAAACATCAAGAGAAAACTCAGAGAGTGTAGCAGCCAAAAGACATTCACTGAAGCTTTCAACTCTTTTGAGACCCCAAACAGCTTCTGATGTTACTGAAAAGAACTAAAACCCTGAAAACTGGATCTGCGAGAGCTTGCCACACCCATTCAGGCTGCTTTCATTGTTCCAACTTTAAAAAAAACCTAAAGGCCTCACAAGTTGTTTACTTAAGTCGTCTTCAATAGCCAGTTTGGTACCTCTGCCTTACAACCTCTCTTCAAAATAAAACCAGGACAAAATTATCTTTTAAAGTGACAGCATCATCACAAACATAAACTTTGGAATTTTTATGTTTACTTTAATATCATTTCTTTCAAGCCTGTCTTCTTCAATTCTTGATGAGTGAGAGACATGGGTCTAACTGTATGTCTGAAGTTAATAATTAACTTGTAAGTATTTCTGCAGCTGTAGTGATTTCTTTTATTTTGTTTTTGAGTCAATGTTTTAGAATTTACGAATTTTTATGCACATTGGTGGGGCTTTATGAATTACCAAGATAAACTCTAGGAAAGATTTTTTTTAAGCTTAAGGGAAACACCAATAGCTTAGATAAAGATACTTGTTCAGTTTTACCTTAGTTTTGAACACTTCTGTGAAGTCCTTCGATGAATGCATATAGACTGCGAGGGAGGGATACAGAGAATTTAGATTACTTTAGGGTAAAGAGTCAATGTTAGGCCCAGGCCAGAGTGTTAGTATTAAACTTTGAAGAGGTTACTTAAAGCTGCCTACATTTCAGCACCTGTATAGTACTCCAGGAAGAAACAATCTATATATTAAAATTATCAATGACTTAAACCTAGCTAAATATTAGAGACAGGAAATCTAGTCTGAGTACTATAAGAATTGTGTTTTGGTATCTATACAAGTTGTGTTTTTGGGAACCGTATTCTAGGTGTGTGTTTTGTCACAATATAAGAGCTGACACTTTTCATTTCAATTTATAAATTATTGGCATTACACTTTTACTGTGTGTTTAAAATCCTTTGAATTATAAGTATGATGTTTAGTTTATTATAATTTATGTTAATTTCTATTGTTAATCAACTTCTGTTTTATTGTTAAAGCAGCATCAGGTACTTATGTTTCACAGAGAGACCACTTCATTCAAACCAGCACAAAACAAACTCTGATTACAAAGCCAGCTTTTAGCCTGGGATCTGTCTTGTGCTTTGGGATTGTAATTCTGAGTGTTATTCTGTGTATCCACTTCGCACAGTCCTATCAGCATTCATATTCTGTCACTATTTCAAACAATTGGCATTACACAACATGAATAAGATAGCATATGGGTTAAAATTAATTTCTAAATTTTGTAACTGCTGTATTTGCATAAATTGTTAAAACATTGTCATGGCCATAAAGAGCCAATGTTATGTTTGAGCCACTGAACATTTTAACACTAACAGTGCCTTACGCAAATGGATCCTGCTTTGCATTTAGTAATAACTTCATTCTCTTGTGACACTGAGGCCAGAATGAGAACAATGGCAGTGGTGGTAGTGGTGGTGGGGGTGGGGGAACACGGGGGTGGGAGGGCTGGGTTGGGGGGAGGTGTTGAGGTGTACAGATGGTGACAAGACCAGTGAATTTCCCATGAAGACTTTGATCTGGTTATTCCCTTGGTCTCGATGAAAACTGACCAAAGCTTCCTCCTGACTGCATGTTGACAGGATGGGGTTGAGTCAATCCTACATCAAGACTGAACTGATGTTTCTTCCAGAGGCATTGCTGACTTCCCTGATCATTCCTATTGGTCTTTAATACTCTCCCTTTTTAGGAAATGTCTCCTCCAACTTTCTGGCCACTCTCTATGCAAAGAGCATTTCTCTAATCTCATCTTCAAGTTATTTTGTGGTTATCTTAGGTTTGTGCTCTTTTGTACACTTTCACCAACCAATTCTGTTTTCTTTCAATATCTTCCACACAATCAACATTTTCCTTAAACTTCAATTCCAGTGAAAAAAAATCATTTCTTAAAGCTGTCAAGATTTTTAGGTCAACTGTATAGCTCTGCATCTCTTGTAACCTGCTAGTGAGTTTACACAGTATCTAGACTGTTGCTCCAACAACTTTGCTCAAACCTCCAATATCAAACTGAAATTTCACTTTGCATTTGGTTGAGTTGTGTTGGTGTCACAGTCTAATGTCTCTATTCCACCAATACCAATGTGGGTATCACCGATTAAACTAGGTTTTTGTAATTAATGCTCCTTGCGCATAAGGCAGTCATCCTTCTGACTCTTCTATGAAATGTGGCCTATGTATAGACACCACCCGCCACCTCAGACCCTTGAGAAGTATCATTTATGCTGTTTGAATCTCTGTATCAGCTGGGAGGACAGGTGTACTGACACCAGTGTCCTAGAGGCAGCTAACAGCACCAACATCAAAGCCATGAGCTTCCAAAATCAACTTTGCTGGGCTGACCAGGCACTTAGGAAGCATCAGTTCCATCTACCAAAGCAAATTACCTTTGCTCAGCTCAAAGGAGGCACTTGAACGAGAGGAGAAGAAAGGAAGGGTTTCAAAGACTCCCAGGGGGCTTCCCTCAAGAAATGCAACAAAGTTGTCAATGCGTGGGAGACCCACATTCAGAAGAAACTGAATTGGAGGAAGCTGCTGTATGAAGGCACACAATTCTTTGAGAACACCCATTGGCAAGAGGAAGTATGGAGAAGGAACTGGAGAAAGGAACGCCAATAATCTCAAGGCCAAGGGCCAATTTCACCTCCTGGAAACACCTGCCAAACATGTGGCTCTTGGGTCAGGCTCATCAGCCACAAAAGGAACCACAGAGCAGGAGCAGTGACATGGAATTTCTGAGGTGGGCCATCAGATTCATCAGCTACTAATTGCTGATGACAATGAAATGGAACTGTATCAGACTGTAATCGTCTTTGACAGTCTTCACTACAATCAGCAATACTCTTCAAAATTTAAGTTCAAAGTATTCGTATAAACAGCAAATACAACAGGAGCACCAATATAGAACATTGTAGACACCACCTCACTGCGACTTTTCATTCTGAGGACCCTGTTATTGTGCTGCCTTGTGCTTTTTACTCACGCTGTATCAACACAGTCGCTCTTTCTCTTAGTGCTCCCCGTTTGCTAATTGCAAGCTCAACCGTGGTCAGGAATTGTTTCCAATGGAAAAAAATTGGAAAACTGTTAAATTTGCCAGTCCTCTGAATTTATTCTGATAAAATTATGGGGTGGATTTAAGTATTGAGCTCAGCTCAGTTGTGCAACGTCATCGCTCTAACGTGACAGGGTCGACGAGGTTGATGGTAACATGCCTTCGATGGTGTTGAAAAAGAAGGAACTTCAATTTTCTTAACACTCACCTCAGAATGTGTCAAAGTATTTTAACTTAAAGCAGTTTTGAAGGGTGCACTATGGGGAGGGAAGGGGAAGGCCCATATACCTTGACAATAGAAGCACTATATTCTTGATCAATACAGAGAACTGAGCTCAATCTGGACCGGAAGGCCAGAGCCTCTGGTGGTGCCTGTTTATTTTTGCCTCTGAGGCCTCAGCTTATGAGACAGATCCCAGTGGCTTTAGACTAAATATCAACAACAGAACAAACGTGTCACATTCGATCCTGAAGCAGTTCCCAGTTCCAGTGTCTTGTGCTGCAGAGAGTAGAGCATTACCATAGCACAGAGATATCATTGTGAACCAGACTAGTTCACTGTCTAGCCTGCAGCTTTGTAATATTGACTGTGATTGGGGATGGCAAGCTGCCACATTGTTTATTGTGCAAATATTTCAGAGTGAGAAGACATCTGATCCAGCAAACACTTTTATATGACTTCTTCATATTTGAGAAGTGGGTTGCCCTTTTTATATTAATAAAATCCGAAACTAATTAGGTGCCATAGTTACCCTGATTGTCTCAGTGATGTTAAATCCCACACCATTTCTGCTTGTATTATATAATGAATACTGTTCAGGAAAGAGAAAACTGTTACAGTTGATAGAAGATGTTTGACCCAGCAGGAATTCTTATCCATTCACAGACAATAATTCCAAACTGATTCCACAAGCAGGCTGTCAGTGTAGAAACTGTTAGACTGCAGCGACACACAGAGCAGGTGGTCAGATGTCTCTCAGTGTGTAGTGGAGCACATCAAACACCTGGAGAGTTGTACCTTGGAGAACACCATCACAAACATTTTCAGTATTCCTTGTTGTTGGGAGCTCACAGTTTCTGCAAAGATTGGTGAATCAGTGCAGTTCCTGTGATGATTGTGTTGTTTCCCTTTGTGTGTGGGACAGCGCGTGAGAAACAGATACATAGTGGAGTGATCAATCCTGGCACTGGGACAGATTGACCGGAGATTCACCATATCACTCTTTCAGAGCAGCTTGCTGGCAGAAACTATTCCAATTTGGGCCCCTTGGCCACCCATAGGTTGCGATATTGAGTCTTTCAGATCCTGACAGAAGAACACGAAGCCAGTTGGACAGATAGACCAAGTTTCAACCTTTGATCCAAACCAAATGAGTCCACTTCATCAGATTTACAACAGATCAGGTCTCATCACCTCAAGAGACAGAAGGGAAATGTAATGGCTTAATGGTAGATGGAAACGTGAGTGTGAAATGAATTCAAATGAGTTTTGGAGTTGAACAGGTAAAAGGCCACCAACCAGGCACGACTCATTATACATCAATACCCCACTGAATGAGGAAACACATTGGAGGCAAATCAGGAGAGAGACAAAAATAAATGGGTCTAGATGATTGTAATATCAGCGTGCGGTGATGTATAATGCCCCCATCGCCGTGCACTGATTTATAATCACCCCCATCACCGTGCACTGATTTATAATCACCGTGCACTGATTTATAATCACCCCGATCACCATGCACTGATTTATAATCACCTCCATCACCGTGCACTGATTTATAATCATCCCCATCACTGTGCACTGATTTATAATCACCCCCATCACCGTGCACTGATTTATAATCACCCCCGTTACAGTGCACTGATTTATAATCACCCCCATCACCGTGCACTGATTTATAATTACCCCCATCACCGTGCACTGATTTATAATCACCGTGCACTGATTTATAATCACCCCCATCACCGTGCACTGATTTATAATCACC
>NW_025973483.1:0-9035 GCF_021869965.1 Rhincodon typus
TGCTGTGTTCATCCAGCTCTACACCTTGTTATCTCAGTTTGTAGTGCTTACCTGTGTGAGTTTGGGTAGGGTTCATTCAAGTGATAGTTTCTTTCCACACCTGATGATTTTATAGTTGTATGTAGAATTTACCTGCTGTTTGTTATAATAATAAGAAACCACATTGTTATAGTTCGTGATTAGCTATGGTGCTGGTACAGTACTGCCATTTTAAGTGAAGTCTCAGTAAGCCGAGATAGTCTGAATGATGTTTCAAAATTTACTTAAATGTGTCCTCCCATCTTAATTACAGTAGTTGTCAGTCTCCTGGTACTGCTGCAATGTTGTATTTTTAGAGTTAAAAATATTTTTTCTGTGTCATTTTCTGGTCCTATTCAAGCATTTAGATTTATGAGACAATTTTTCAGAATTTGTCAAGCATTTGTAAAGTGTTTTCTGGTAATATAAAATATAAATCATTCGCTTGGGCCTGATTTCATCTTGGTCTCTTAAGACATGAATCGTCTCACAGATGCAAGTGGGGAGAGGTTGGGTTTGCATATAATATGGTGTGGAAGGAGTTTGGGTGTCGAGGCATACTGTACATAAGATCCGTCTTGATTCTCCGAGATGGCAACCCATAACTCAACTTTACTCATATGCTGCCATAGATGTAATTCCTTACCCCAATGCATCTCTACCCATTCCACTGCCCCCTTATATATCTACTATGGATAGACCTCAGGATGTTTTTGAAATAGACCATTTAGAAAAAAAACTTGCATTGGTGAGAATATTCTACCGCTTGGTAGAATTCTGACTTTTGGAAAATGAATTGAACCATTTAAATTTTTTTCATTCTTCGCATAGACCACTCCTCCCTTTTGAATCTGCTGGCTTCTATAAAAAATTCCGAAGTGTGATAAATTGTAATAGATAAAAAATGAGCATTGAACCAAATAAAGGAATACAATGTGGTGGAGTATGGTTGGATAGAGAGATGGAAAAAGGAGACCAAAAGTTTGATCAGAGATACAACTTAAGGATAGGCTTAAAGAGCAAAAGGGTTCAGGGAAGAAAATCCAGTGTGCTAGGGTTTGATTGAGGTAACATCCATAAATAATAGGACAAAAAAAGTTGATGTAAAGTCACCGTAGTCCTATTAGACCATAGAACTGCTCTCTCATTAGGGAGAGAGATGACTGGTGATAGTTTAACCTGAGTGTGACCACATCTCAGTTGAGGGAAGAGGTGGTGAAGGCAAATCTTTCATGGGTCTCTCAGCTGACATGGGAAGTGAACCCATGCTGTTGGTGTCACTCTGCATTGTAAGTCAGCCATCTAGCTAACTGAGGTAAACCAACCTGTTCCCCCTGCAATACAGAGGTTGGGTAAGAGTAATGAAGATTTGGTTTTCAGTGTTGAAGAGGATACAGAAAGGAACGGTAGAGGCTTATAAAGGATTTAAACATGAAGATGGGAGTTTTAAATTTGAAGCATGGAAGCTAAGAGCCAAGATAAGCAAAGGTTAATTTTACAGGTATGATGCTTTCTCTTGCCCAAAGATCCTTACTAATTTATGTTGAGGTGATTGCTAATTTGATGAACTTCTCTGAGAGTTCTTGTTTTGAAAAGACACACTCAGACAAGTAAGCTGCTAATGGAGGAAAGATCTTGTAGCAGTCTCAATTGCAGGGGGCATAATATTTGGCAAGCTAATGGAACTTAAGAAAGAGAAGTGATAGAACCTGATGCCTGCACCCAAGAGCTTTAAAGGAAATGGCTGCAGAGATAGTGTTACCAGAACTCATTGTTACTGTGGATTGGAAAATCACTCATGTCATTGCCCTCTTCAAAAAGGAAGGGAAACAGAAAGCAGGAAACTACAGGCCAGTTTTACTAGCATCTGTCACTGGGAAATTGCTAGACTATTAAGGAAGAAATATCAGTATATTTAGAAAAGTTCAACACAGTCAAACAGAGTGAATATTGTTTTGGGATCAGGAAATCATGTTTGATAAATTTGCTAGTGTTCTTTGAGGATGTAGCAAGCAGAGCTGCTAAAGTGGAACCAGAAGATATAGTGTATTTGGGTTTCTAGAAGGCATTTGATAAGGTGGCATGTGAAAGGTTATAAGACCATAAGAAGCAGGAATAGAAATAGGCTGTTTGGTGGCTCGTGCCGATCCTATTGCACACGATAGGAGCTCATGGTATTGAGAGTAGTGTATTAGCGTGCATTGAGGATTGATTGAGAAGACAGTCAGGATTAATGGGTCTTTTGCAGGCTGAAAATATGTAACTAGTGGAGTGCTACAAAGCCTAAATTATTTACTATCTGTATTAATGACTTGGAGACGGGGACAGAGTGTGATGCATCCAAATTTACTGATGATATGAAAATAGGTGGGAGAGCATGTTGTGATGAGGACATAAGGAATCTGCAACTGGATATAGATAGGTTGAGTGAGTGAGCAAAATCTTGGAAGATGGTGTTTAATGTAGGAAAGTATAAAGTCATGCACTTTGGTCAGAAGAATGAAAAAGACTGCTATTTAAATGGAAAGTGACTTTAAAGAAATGTAACGCAGAGGGATCCGGGTGTTCTTATGCACAAAACACAAAATGTTAGCTTGTAGCTGCAGCAAGTAATTAAAATGCCAGTTGAATTTTTGCCATTATTGTCGGGGGTTTGAGTTTAAGAATCAGGAAGACTTGTTACAATTGTACAGGATGTTGGTGAGGCTTCACTTGGAGTACTGTGTACTGATTTGCTCCCTGTATTTAAGGAAGGATATGCTGGAATTGAAGGTAGTTCAAAAGAGATTCATTAGGCTGATTTCTGGGGTGAAGATGTGTAATCAAGAATGGCTAAACAGAATAGGCCTTTATTTGTCAGAATTTAGAAGAATGAGGGATGATCTTATTGAAACACAAAAGGATTTTGAGAGGGCTTGCCTTGGTTGATATTGAGAAGATGTTTCTACTAGTGAGGGAATCTCGAAATAGGGAACATATTTTTAAATGAACGCCCCCTTATTCTGTAACTTCTTCTCTCAGGGTGGTGAATGCCTGATATTCTGTACTGTAGAGACTTGTGGAGGCTAGATCACTGGAAGTATGTTAACAGGAGGTAGACAGATTTTTGAAATATCAAGGAATTGAGGGTTATGAGGAGCTAGCACGAAAGAGTAGTTGAGGTCTGGGGCAGATCAGCCATGATCTTATTGAATGGTGAGCAGGCTTGAGAAGACAAATCTCCTCCTCATTGTCCTATTTCTTGCATTCATATGTTTGTTCCAGTTGCTGTTACACCTTCCAAAAAAGTACTTAATAGTCTTCAGGATTGCTGCTTGTATCACTTAAGTTGGGAGACTGTTAGTCCTGAATTTACTTCTTGCTTTGATCTGGTCTTCGAGTACCTTCCAGATCTTTTCTGGATCTTTATAAATGTCCACGGAAAAAGGCAGGCACATTAGGTCTGTGAAGCCCTTCCTTACTGAAGGCAAGGAGGCTTTTCAGTATTCTTTTATTGGGATCATTTATTGCTTGACCTTTAAAATAAAACTGCATATCATGGTTAAAAGTTGTAATTTAAAGTTACCATTACTTTCCCAGTCAATAATTAAGTGTTTTCCTTCCACTTTTCATTGAAGTTCTTTACTATTTATAAGGTGTGGAATGCAGTGCCATGTTGCATCGTCACTGAACTCATGATTACTGGAATAGATATTTAGGAGGCCTGACATTCCAACCCTGAACTCCACCCCCTTTCAAAAAAAGTTACAACTCCTCTCATTTTGCGTGCTGCTTTATCATTATTGAAACCTTGTGTTGTTGAATTTAAGGTTAATATGGTGAAGTTCAGACTTGTGTTTGTTGCAGTCCTTTCACGCTCTTCCTGTTTAAGTTGAGCCCATTTGCTGACCACTAATGTCGTGTTTTACCACTGGACAATTGAGGTGCCAATGCTTCACTGGCCCTCCACTTACCCCCCCATCAAAACAAAACTGACGATGACTTGCCATGACCCTCCCCTTTGACACAGTCCAATTCCCTCCATATCCTGCCAGTTCCCATCCTGCTATCTACAGTTGCACCCTGTGACTGTGACAATTCCTTCAGCCACTGACTGCAATCAGAATAATCCCTCAACTTGAACTGCTGGAAGCTATGACAATGCCATGCATGACCCTGAATTCCACTCCTGGATCACGTCTGACCTAAACCTCTGACTGAACGTGTTGCACTCCCTGAATAGACATTGCAGGATTACCTGACTGACCCTGGTCCACTCACTCCCAGATGAATTTACAAGATGACAGTGACTGAGGGATCAGCAAGGCCTAGACTAATTTTGACTGAAAATAAAACATGTTGGAAATCACAGCAGGTCGGGTAGCATCCACGGAGAGAAAGCAAACTAACATTTCGAGTCTAGATGACGCTTCATCAGAGCTGAAGAGTAGACTCGAAACGTTAGCTTGCTTTCTCTCCATGGATGCTGCCTGACCCACTGTGATCTCCAGCATTTTTGTTTTCAGTTCAGATTCCAGCATTTGCAGTAATTTCCTCCTGGACTAATATTGTTTGACTTTGTGGCCGGGTCAGTATGGGAGATTTTAAACTATTCCTTTCTCTACTCTAACCCATTTTCTAATATCTTGAAAGTGTTGTCTGGAAATCTTCCTTGCCAAACTATAAAATATATTTACCTCAGAAAAATGAATGCGCAATGGGCTCTTTGGAAAACAGTAGGTCTTGCAGGTTTCAGACCACAGAGGTTGCTGGACCAGAGAATGCTGGATTAGAGAGGTATAATCTGTATCACCTTTAAAGTTCTCAAATGTCCTCTTTAAGAAAGTCGATTTCTTTCGGTTCCTCTTTATAATTAGAGCCTTATATCTTAGAAACATTCTAGTAAATCTTACCTAGATCTTCTGTGTGTTAACATCCTTTTGATGATAGGGAAAACTTGTTATTTTTAGAAATGATTTAGATGTAGTTTATCACCAGCCTATATTTGTTTTGCAGGTTGGGAAAAGAAGTTGCAGAATGCTGTCTACCGTGAGCTCAATGTGTAGGTGTTACACAGACTTACATTTTTGTAATAATTGTGGTAAAGCTTTGTTTACGTAAACTTTCCTCCTTTTCTTATTAAATGCTTTCAGTATTTTACAAAGAAATTTTGAATAAAATGACACTTTCAAATTTCTAATTTGTAGGTTTCATTTTCAATTTGCAAGTCTCATTATCCAGTCTCAAAAGGACTAATGCAAGTTGGCTCTAAAGCTTTCAAAAATACTACCTTTGAGTGAAATACTGGAAAATATATGAAATTCACCTGAAATATGAAATATTGAAATTTCATCTTCCCCCTTGATCCGACACTGCACCTCAGTAAAGCGTTTGAGAACTGAAACTCATGGGAAATCCAGCCTTTTATTAAGTCCATTGGCACGTGGTTGAATTGTTCTACAGGGCTATCAAACTGAAAAAAGACTTGTGATTCAAAAATTATAGAAATGTTTGGAATTTTTAAAAGCACTAATGTTACATAATATAGTAATGAAATTAGTTGTGTTTTGTCATTTAAAAACAGAAGCAATTCCAGATTAAGTATCTTCTGTACACTACAGTAGAGCCTAATACTGATTTGCACAAACGACAAGTTATATGGACAAAACAATGTTGGTAGCAAAATGCAACACAAGGTCTCAAACTCCTTTGTGATATAAAATCATATAAACGCATAATTAATTGTGCCATAATGCTAGTGATTTTCCCCAAGAAGTTGAAGCATTTGCACAATTGGTTAGTTAATCTAAGTTGCAAATGACACAGTACTTGGAAACATTCTGAATTGAGAGGAGGATAGCGATGACTAGGAGGACATAGACCTATCTGAGGAAGGGTCACCGGACCCGAAACGTTAACTCTGATTTTTTTCTTCACAGATGCTGCCAGACCTGCTGAGCTTCCATCAACTTATGTTTTTGTTCCTGATTTACAGCATCCACAATTCTTTTGGTTTTTTTAGACCTATCAGTGTGAAGTCTTACACTTTGGTAGGAAGAACCAGGAAAGGCAATACAAAATAAAAGGTGAAATTCTAAAGTGATATGAAAAGCAGAGTTCCTGGGTTTATAGGTGCAGAAATCATTGAATGTATCATGGCAAGATGATGATTTGATCAAAAAGGTACATAGCATCCTAAGCTTTATGAGTAGAGGGATAGAGAGTACAAGAGCAAGGTATTTATGACAAACCTTAATGGGAATACGTCTTTTGGCCTCAACTGAAATACTGTGTCCAATTCTGGCACTGCTCTTTAGGCAGATGTTCAGGCTTTAGACAGGATGCAGAAAAGATATATGAAAATGCTTGCAGGCATGAGGACCTTTAGTTATCTGAATCAATTGGTGAAGCTGTTGTTTCTTTAATTAGAAAGAAGATGGCAAAATAATCATTTTCATGAAGGAAAGACTGCAACATTGAGTTATGGCAAGATCATGATGTATGTACTCAGCATTACTCTTTAGAATGGACTACTGCAAGAGATGTTGACTTTGGCACATCTGTTCTGGTGGCTGGTGTTAGAGATTGTCTGAAATTGCTTCCAGCACACAAATTTTATTATTGTAGGACCTACTTTAGAGGATCTCCATTTTTCATGCAACTTCACACATAATCCGACTCAATCATGCCACTAGACTATGTAGCTGCATAAGGTTGGTATTAGAGGATTGATACAACCTTCAGTTAAAACAAGCTGCTGTAATGGTGCAGCTTATTAGGACTTTGAAATATAGGTACAGAAAAAATGTATTCAACATCACTCATCTGCAATATCATGGTTACAGTTTGATGTGCATGCTAAGAATGTTGTTTCCCAGAGTCAGTACAGACGTTACTTCAATGGTGTGTGGAGGATACAGACCATTTGAAGAACAGAGAAAAATGTATGAGATAGGCAAGCTTCAGTTGTTTACTTTGCATTTTTTGGTCTTTTTTCACTTGTACCACTTTTTTCGATATGAAATATTTTGCCACTGACTTTTTTTGTAAATTTTGTTAACTTGCATCCTAATGCTGAAATATTTTGAGGGATAATTTACAGTAATATAATTTGAATTTTTATTTTTCATTAATTAATAAATTAAGTTATTTTCTTTGTGAAGCTTAGGCATAGTGTAATTTCAATGCAGCTGACAAAACAATTGTTGAATGAATCACATGAATCAAGAATCAGAACAGCATTTCTGGTTTTATTCATTGCTATTTTCTTCATCTTGGATTTTTGGAGACACCTTTCCCTTTACTGGTTGATAGAGATGGGAATTTTGCAACATGTTGACTAATGGGGTTAAATATGGTGTAGCATAGGGTGACATTATAATAATACATGGACTTGTTCAAAAATCACACGACATCAGGTTATAGTCCAACAGGTTTATTTGAAAACACTTGCTTTTGGAACTCTGCTCTTTCCTCGGGTGTCGTGTTGAAGAGGAGGTATACCAACACAGCATTTATAAGCAGAAAGGTAACAGCCCTAAAAATGGCTCACTAACCGCCTCCTGTTGAATCTTCAATCATTTAGAAAGGACTTGTAGCAGTGTTCTCCAGAGTTGTCTCCATTTAGCATTTTTAAATTTTAGTTTTGTTTATAATTTCTGAGGCTGTCAGGAATTGTTTTGTTGTACTGCTTTAATTAATGATACTGAATCTAGTTCTAATTATAAATGTTTTCCATGTACAGCCTTCCCCATCCTGGTCATCCAGCTGCTCCACCTGAGCACACCAAGGAGAGTTTGATGTACTTGAGACGTGCACAGGTTGGTAGAGATTAGATGGTTGAGTACAACTGATGTCATATTACAGCTATCTTTTAGGTTTTGCTGTACTGCTGAAATTAATTGAGTACGGGTCGTTGAAATTGTGAGAATTTTCTAAGCTACTCATTTAGATATTAGCATATTTTCTAGAAAGTTTGCCTTCTATGCTGAGCATCCTTTTCATCACAGTTCACCTAAGCATCTGTATCTCCACGTTGTTATGCAATATTGCAATGGATTGAAATTCAGCACATGAGAAAATATGTTTATTCTCATAAATTTAGTGTAGTTTGTCATAAAGAAAGGTTTTTTCTTGTGACCTCCCCTCTAAGGTGATAATGTTTTAAAAATGAAATAGTTTATTACTCAAGAAGTCTTCAAGCTTGATTCTGCTGAAAGCAGAGAAGAAGTGAACTGGAAGCCCGTGTTGAAAAATAGATGAACCAAAAATAAGAATAATTTAGAAGTAGCTTAGAATCAAAGAATATTACAGCTTAAGGGGCAGCTTAGTGGTTAGCACTGCTGCCTCACAGCGCGAGGGACCCAGGTTTAATTCCAGCCTTGGGTGACTCTGTGTGGAGTTTGCATGTTCTCTTTTGTCTGTGTGGTGGCTATGGTTTCTACTCGAAGTCCAAAGGTGTGCAGGCTAGATGGATTGGCCATGTTAAGTTGCCCTATAGTGTTCAGGGATGTGCAGGTTATGTGGGTTAACTACAATAAATGTGGGGTTACATGGATAGGGTGAGATACTGTTTGGAGGGTCAGTGCAGACTCAATGGACTGAATGGCCCCTATCTACGCTGTAGGGATTCTGTGATTTTGATGGAGGTTGTTTGCCTGTTCTGCCTCTGTAAGCTTTGTGACAGCACCACCCTACTAAATAAGATGGATTTTGAACAAATCTAGAAACTCAAAAGTAGACATCCACAATGCACTGCAGGTCATCAGAAATAGAAGAAATATTCAACCACAATCTGTAATTTCTTGAAACAGAATATCTGTCACTTCACTGTTACTATCAAGCTGGGCAATCAACTCTGGTTCAGTGAGCAGTGCAAGAAGGCATGCCAGGAGCAACATTGGCATACCTAAAATTGAGGTACGAACTTGGTGAAGCTACAGACATGGCTACTTGAATGCCAAACAGCAAAAGCAACATGCAGTAGATGGAGAGAGATAGTAGGAACTGCCGATGCTGGAGAATCTGAGATAACAAGG
>NW_025973484.1:0-9035 GCF_021869965.1 Rhincodon typus
GCCTCCCCCTCTCTCCCTATTTATTTCAGAACCCCCTTCCCCTCCCCCATTTCTGATGAAGGGTCTAGGTCCGAAACGTCAGCCTTCCTGCTCCTCTGATGCTGCTTGGCCTGCTGTGTTCATCCAGCTCTGCACTTTGTTGTCTCTACTAAAACAGATTACTGGTCATTGCTGTTTGGTAGTAAAGCTCACTGTTTCAAAAACTGTCCATTGTAAATGGAGATAGTAAGAACTGCCGATGCTAGGAGTCAGAGATAACAGTGTGGAGCTGGAGGAACAGCTCCTGCCTGGCCTGCTGTGTTCCTCCAGCTTCACACTGACTATTATATATTCTACATTGCAACAGTATCCACACCTTAAAAAGTCTTAATTGACTGTAAATGGTTTGAAACATCCTGAGATTCTGAAAGTTGTTTTATTTCTGATTTTTTATTAATACAAGAACAAAATACCTCAATTGCTGGAAACCCAAAACAAAAACATAAAATTCTGGAAATACTTAACAGGACAGGGAGCATCTCTGGTGAAATCAATACAGTTGATGTTTTTTGTTCGTGACCTATCAGAATAATTGATGTTTTAGTAACCTAATGAATTTAAAACATTTGTCCAGTAAGAATATTGTTAACTGTCAGAGGAAGAAAAAGTACTGTGAAGCTATCTATTCCAAGAATATGATTTACACAGGTAATGCTGTGGTCATGTAACAGTTGTATCTGTATCTACCATCAACATGTGCATAAATTACCTCTGTACTTTCATGCAGGAATCTGATGCTACTACAAATCTTCCTTTAGCTAGAGCATTGGGATTTGGGTTGTAAGCACAGTCTTCAGCAATACTAGTCAGTGACTAATCAGCCAATGGTAAGCTGGTGCTATGCCAGTATTCTCACATTCCCTCAGAAAATATAGTATTTCACCATGAACAAGACATCTGTCAATGGAGATTAATAGGCAGTGGAGAATTCCGTTGAAGTTACCATCAGTGGCCAGCATACTTAAAAGGAAGGTAGGTAGCTCTCTGAGATTTAACAATATCCTTTGGGGCTGGTATTAAATGCATAAGTAGTATCTTCATTATTCTGTATACACCTGTTTTACTATAATGTTTAGAAAATAACAGCATCCATTCAAAATAAATTGAAAATAAAAGAATACAATACGCTTTATATCTGGTTAGATCGTCATGGAAACCAAACAAAAATATTTATATGTAACACCTGTGATAGAATGAAACAAGCAGCTATGTAAAATTTATTGAAAAGGAGCTTTAAGAAAGTTGTTCCACAAAATGCACACCTCACCGCCCATTTGCAATGCATTTTATAGTTTTGGCGTGAAAAGCCATATCAAATGTAGCAGTGTGATGTAATGGCAATCCACAATGGACTGTTTGTCCCTTATTGACAACCTTATTTGTAGAGATAATCACTCACTCCTGACCACTGAGCTCATGCATTATAATGGGCCAGATACTGCAGCTAACACGCTGGTAAGATAAATTTAAACTGTCGACTTGATCACATATCACATAAGCAACTTCCTATGTCAATTTCAAAGAACAGAACTGATTCCTGAATCAGATGCTTCAAAGAAGGAATGAGACTTGCAGTTTCATTCTTCCTGGTAAAATTGGCTGAGAAATTGTGGGTTAGCAGCCTCTTAATTTTCTGTTCCCAGAAGGTCGTGGATAGAAAAATCAAGGTCTCTGATTTCCTGACCAATGTTCTTGGTGAACACTATTTCCCATGTGGAATGCCTGAGAGATCAGTCAGTTGGAATGTACATTACCAATGTTTCAGATATCAGCTTTTTATTTACATTTTCAATTTGTGGATTTACTTGTTGCAAGAAACGTGAAGTTCATTAATGTGCGAGTTGGTGCTGAAAAACTTATGACTTTAAACATTAAGTAATAGCGAACCTGTGTCAGCTGAAGCATAATTACAGAGTTATTCTCAACAATGTGCCTTGACTCCAACCTCAAAAGTTTCATTTAGTATACCAGCCAGATACTTTGTGAATTTCCTACAACAACCATTTGTAGTCTTTCAGAATGTGATCTCTGGTTTTGTTGCTAATCATCTTTTTTCAATTACTGACATGATGGGCCGGATTGACCACATGCTTACAGTCAGTGGCCAGAAAATCTAACCTTCCTTCCTCTCATTTCTAATCAGCTTTTCCCATGTTACATAAGGTAACCAAAGTGCTGGATGACCACCTTCCTATCAACCATCATGTTTTGGCTTTGACAAATGAATTTACAGCCAGGTGCACTTCGACAGAGCAAAACAGATTTGAAATATAGGGGAGAATGTGGAAGACAGAAATTGGGAGTTAATTGTTCTTAAAATATTGCAAGCTTTGCAAAAATATTACTTCTCTTTTGTGTCCATCTTGTGTTTGCCTTGTGCTTGATGTTTTGTGTTTTTGATTTAATTTGCTATGGCCTGCGAAGTAGTGTAGTTTGTTGTAGTGTAAACGTATTCCCATGAAAATCACATTATTATCACACTGCTGCAGAAACCATATCTATTTATAAAAAGAAAAACATTCTAAATTCAGATATAATGACAAGCTTACTATTCACAAATCTTTTACTGAGATATTTTATGAAGCACTACTAACAGATCAGTGGGTGTTTGCAGCTGGGTAACATATTTGGCTGCTATAATTTCCTACTGTGAGAAAAGGTAGCAAAACATTCACAACTAAAGGAATATCTCAGATAACTTGGCATCATGTTCCAAATAACATAACAACACAATATAGCAAGGGGTCCATCAGAAATTGATTATGTTTTGTGAGCAGCTTGTGTATTATGCTTTTGTATAGATTTATATTGTCCTGTGTGTCATTGCTGGTCACTAGAATATTCTCAAATGGCAGAATCATGTTCAGGCATTGGGGGTTTGCCTTTAGACGAGAGAGCCAGAGAGTACTGCCTCTATTTCTGGAAGGTCTGAACAAACCATGAGCCAATCAGATGCTGGAGTCGGAGTGAATACAGTGTGGTGCTGGAGGAATACAGCAGGTCAGGCAGCATCAGAGGAGCAGGAAAGTCCTGATGATGGGTGTAAACCTGAAACGTCGACTTTCCTGCTCCTCTGGTGCTGTCTGACCTGCTGTGTTCCTCCAGCTCCAAACTGTATTGATCCAGAGGTGGAATGCCTGCTAACTGAAAGATGCTGGCCAATCAGAGGTCAGTAGGAAGGATAGACAGTAGGTTGCCAAGGGATGGCGGACCAACTCAGGTCAAAGATAACAAATGGGCGAGAGGCTGGTTGGTCTTGCTGGGTGCGGGTGGGAGGCGGGGCAGGGACAGCAGGCAAAGGTTGATAGGAAGGGCAGAAGAGGGTTTTCGGTGGGCACCCTCCCCCCATTTCCTTGTGTCCTGTTCCTCGATCTGGTACTGATTGCCTTCGATTGAGGGGACACTTTGCCACACTACACCAGATGACAAACACACTGCATGGTTTTAGTTGTTCTGCACACCACCTGGGGACAGGCCTGGCAACAGCCAGATTAATACCAGCAGTGGCATGATGAGACCCTTAAGTGGTCATTAATTAGCTGCATAGACCTCAATTGGCAGCAGAGCTGGAAGGTCAATCGTAGGCATTCCTGACCAGAAATAAGGCAGTGCTCAGATATGCCACTATCCCAATTAATTACATGATCTTCCTTCCACCAACTCACCCCAGCAAGAGCAAAATTATGCCCCCCCACAAGAGTCCTTAATTTAGGAAGACTTCTTTGCTAGGTTTTTTGGCCTTTGGATACCAATATTTCACAATTCTCAGAAGTTTGTAGTTGGATCTGTTTAGCTATGATGCAATCAGTTGAAATGAGATAGAGGGAAGACAATTACAATGAATGAGCAGAACGTGAGTTGACAGAATTCATTTCAGACCTTCAGTACATTCCAGAGATATATGATTGCCAGTTTAGACTGGGTGTGCAGCAGCAAACTATTCCTTGTGGGTTCCTAAATTATCTTTTCTGTAACCGTGAGGTTAGGACTACGTTGTCAGGAATGTATTATTCATCACTGTGGCCTCTCGGTTTTTAATTGCCTTTGGCTATCTAATTAATAGAAAGTTGAGATGTCTTTAATTCTATTTGCCACAATTTGTTAATGCGCTGTGATACAGAAACTTTTGAATCAACCATGTACGATATTCTGCTATGCATGTCTCTCTGCCACCCTCAGAGACAACATGCAAACACTTCTTCAGCCCAAAAGGCTGAGGGGTGACTTTATAGACGTTTATAAAATCATGAGGAGCATGGATAGAGTAAATAGACAAGATCTTTTGCCTGGGGTGAGGGAGTCAAAAGCTAGAGGGCATAAGTTTAAGGTGAGTGGGGAAAGATTTAAAAGGGACCTAAGGGGCAACTTTTTCACACAGAGGGTGGTGCATGTATGGAAATGAGCTGCCAAAGAAACTGGTGAAGGCGAGTACAATTGCAACATTTAAAAGGCATCTGAATAGGAAGGGTTTAGAGGAATAAGGGCCAAATGCTGGCAAATGGGACTAGATTTATCTAGGATATCTGGTCAGCATGGACGAGCTGGACCAAAGGGTCTGTTTCCATGCTGTACATCTCTATGAATCTAAAATCTACATCTGGTTACACGTGAACAAATTCAGAGTTCCTGTCTTTACAAGGATTGTCTACATCAAATGTGTGAACAACTGTCTGGCCCATTTGAGAATAATAAGATGTTTTGCATGTTGTAACCTTTTAAATTTGAGAACCACTTATTTAACAATAAAAGAAAATGAGATTCTGCTCCATTGGTGACCCACATGTATTCTGATTGATATACATGTTTTAAACAAGTTGCCTGATGACGTTCTGAGGTTACTCAGCTGTACCATACAGGATGCCATCTGTTTGAGTTAGCCAATCACAGTGAGAGCAACAGTAGGATGCTAAATTTGGCCTCCCTGAGGGAGGAACAAATCTGGCGGGACGGGGGGACTATTCCTCATTATTGTCCGGCAAATCCTGCTGGATGTCTGCAGGTGAGGACACAATATGACTTAGCTTAATGCCCAGGAGATTGAATAGTGTTCCAACGCTTGCTATTCTGACTCATAGTGACTGATCACTACTCGGGTGAGGTAATGGAGAATAACTGGGCATGTGGAACTCTATTCCAGGAAAGCACCAATGACTTTATGATAGAAGGCAAGGGGAGAAATTGTGGGGATAATTAACAATGGAGTTTATAAATAATATGCACGGGTCAGATGTTTAAGTGCATGTTACATGAAAATTTTATGAACATGTAAATTCCATGAAGGTCCTATGTGCTTTTCCACTCCTGTAGAACAGTCATTTCGAAGTTATTAACTGTTGAGATAAAAGAAACAAGCATAACATTGCCTTGCAGGGTAGCTGGATAATTGTCACATTTATGTAATAATTATTCATATATTGGATAGCGCAATATTCAGGTAGTCATAGTTTACTCAGGGCATCTGTGTTCCTGTGGCAACGTATACATTTCCATGCACGTTGTAGCCTGGAACTACGGATACTGATGACAGAAGCACCAATTTTTTTCCCCATCATCTAGCTGACCAGGAATCTCTCCCACTTGCTTTTGAAGTGTATTTGAAGAACTATGCAGATTAATACTCAACCTGTTTGGCTGGTTTATGAATGTATCTTCCAGCAAGTCCTAATATGGAACTTGAACCCAGAGCTTCTGGCTTTGAAGCAGGAATGCTACCACTGCACCACAAGTCCACCTACTGGATAATGTATACAGCTATACCACAATTATTTTTAGAATAATAAACTGATCTTGGGTTGGATAGTCTCTTTAAATTTCATGTTAGCAGACATTATTATGATTTTGCTAGTGCAAGGAGCATTAAACTACAAATGCAGACATCCTGCTGTGCGAAAGGAAACATGCAAGGTTAAATAGGGGAATTATATTAACTTGTATATGGAAAAGTTTTATTCAGGGTAGAATACAGTTGTAACTAATGTCTATACCACAAACCAAATCTGCCTGTATAATGAGAACGCTGCATGGGTTGTGTATGCTGGTGAGTGTTTGGAGTGATGGAACAATCTTATACCATAGCTAGTAACCATGTGATGTCATCAGGGAATTCCAGAAACTTCAATACAAAAGTCCAGCATGCCTGTACCAAGGATGACACCATATCAGAAATATCAACTCAATCCTATTTCCCTTCTTTCTCTGCTTAAACTAGATCTAGTGACTATTTGTGGTCTACATTCTAACACTTAAAATATTTTCTTTTGTTCTTCCAAAATGTTGTTATCCCTGCATGAGATTCTGTATGTTCCTTACCTATATTTGACCTGTCAACGATAACCAGGCCGAATCGTCAGATCCATTATAGGGATTATGTCTGAGAGACTTCAGTTTAACCCTTTTTCTGGTCATGTCTCTCTTTGGGGAAGGTGCCTTACTTTTGTTGGAGTCTCATTTCACCAGTTAACACAGGTAAATATTGGGAACCTAGTCTATTGGGTATCATATGGCACAATGCCCTACCACATCAAAACTCCTATTATGTTTGTATATTACAAAATTATACAGAGCAATAAAATTTATTACTTCCTTGAGTACCTCACCCAATGAATCACATTGAACCTTGGTTTATTGGTACAAATTCTCAGTGGGGTTGGGCAATGAAACTTAATACTTTTACCTGGAAGACATGTACCAATGTCTAAATTGAGTTAAAAAATAAAAGGCTTTCAAAGAATATTCCGAATAATGTTTAAGTGTCATCAATATAGCACTTTATATGCAAATTAATGCGGTAAAATTGGATAGAATTACCTGTGCCCACCATTTTAGTGAGAACTCGTCAGAAAAATCATGCATAAATCATATTCTTAGCTTATTAGGTCATATTTATTCAAAGGCATATGTGCGCACCAGATTTTACAATTTATGGTATTAAACATAGAACAGCACAGTATAGGAACAGGCTCTTCGGTCCACCATGTCCTCTTCCAAGGTGTCCATAGCTTTCTCAACTATGTGTTCAGTCAGATTATCAAGGCCAGGCTACTATAGACCCTTGTCAGTACCACTAAGTGCCAAAGCTGCCATGAATTAGTCATCCTCTGATCATTTAGTCTTTTGATTTAGGTCATCAAAATATATTTTAAAAATTATCATTAAATTTCTCCACCCAAGTGTTTTGATTGTAATGAGAATGGACTATCAGGATTCAACTTGGTCATTTGACTTTAATGTCTGAGACTTCATGGACTAAACATAGTCTAAAAGGACATTACTGATCTAAAATAGTTCCTGTCATCACCTGACAAGCCCAGGAGCCCACATGGAATATGCAAAACTGGCTGTATTGGAATTATTATTTTAATCAAAATCTCAAAGGGGCATCAAGAACGACATAAACCTCGTTTTACACATGCTTGCATGATAACTTCACATATTGGAGATGAAAGGTTACCTGTGGAGTGTTCAGTCTCAAAAAGACAATGGAGCTAGACTTGGAATGTACAAATGAATATTATTTCAGTAGTTTGTTTTGAACAACCAAAGGAAGAGAAAACAACATGAATTGATAACAGCAAGGATACTGAAGGATATCCTCCTGCACTCTCTTAATTTCAGCAATCAATTCTGATGAAAAAGCAACTTATAAAAACCACCATTCACTGATAAATCAAGACAGCACATCAGATAACCATTGAGACTCAGGTTTCATTTTCATAACTCAATGACTCTTTAAACTGCAACTACCTTTCCTTCCTGTCATATAGGTACCTTTCTCCCATTTTCCTCAAGCTTATTACGTGTAATGTGTGTATATGTAAGATGTTGTGTTTTCATTGTTTTTCTTTCCTGGCTTAATAGGTATCCAAACTCCAATCACTTTCACTCAAGAAAACCTTGGAATTGAATTACCTTCATTTTTCCCTTTGATTGACTAAATTTAATTGAACTGTGATTGCTACATGTTAAAAAAAATTTTTTAAAATTTGTCGTGGCCAACAGAGGGGCAAAATTCCATTAGCCTTCCTGATTACCTGCTGCACCTGTATGCTAGCTTTCTGTGCTTCAGGCACAAGTACCACAAATCTCTGTGTTTTGCAACTTTCTGCAGTTTTTCTTCATTTAAATAATAGCCTGCTCTTTTGTTCTCCCTTCCAAGACGAATTACTTCACATTTTCCAATATTATACTCCATTTGCCAACTTTTTGCCCACTTACTTAACCTATTAATATCTCTGTGAAAACTGTTTGTATCTCTCTTGCAACTTGTTTTTCCACACATTTTTGTTTGTATTAGAAAGTCTGGAATACTCTTAGTGTTTGTGGGGCAGGAATACTGTTAGTATAAGAGTATGACGAATACAATTAATGTGACAGGAATAATGTTAGTATAAGAGTGTCAGGAATACTGTTATTTCACTGAGTTTTTTGTGTGAGCAACACAGTATTATTGTGTGGATAATAGAGAGCATTCTTGTGTGAGTAACACTGTATTATTGTGTAGTACTGTTGTGAGTAACACAGACTACTATTGTGTGACTAATAGAGAGTATTATTGCATGAGTAACACTAAGAATACTATTGTGTAAGACGGAGATGATCATTGTGTGGGTAACAGGGTATCACTGTGTGGGTAATACAACATATTATTGTGTGAGTAACACAGAGTATTATTGTGTGGGTAATAGAATATTATTGTGAGTGTCATAGAGAGTATAATTGTGTGAGAAACACAGAGTATTATTGCGTGCATATCAGAGTATTATTGTGAGTAACAGTGTATTATTGTGTGGGTAACACAGTGTATTATTGTGAGTAAGAGAGCATTATTGTGTGCGAGTGTTACTGAGGGGATTGACACTCCTCTCCCTCTTTTCACCCTCCCCACACCCCTCTCCCATCCACCACTCCCCATCCCCTCTCTTCGCCACTCCGCCCACCCCCACTCTGCTTCCCTCCCTTCCCTTCCCCTCTTCCCATCTAACCCCCCTTCACTCCAT
>NW_025973485.1:0-9034 GCF_021869965.1 Rhincodon typus
GGGGGGGGGGGCGGCGCGATCGCCCAGGTGTGTTTCCCCAGTAACGACCTCTGACCCTCCCTCACCTTGATGAGGTCACACTCGCTGACTTCGCCGTACTTCTCGAACAGGGCCCGGATTTCCTCGGCGGTGGTAGGCCGCGGCAGGTTACCCACGAAAATCTTCACCATTTTCTTTCAAAATACTCACAGGGCGCGGAGATCGAGAGATAGACGGAAATACAGAGAAAGTCTGAAAAAGAGTGGGGGGAAAGTGGGGATTGAATTTCCCGGAGACGTTCCCGATGAAACCGCCCGCTCGCGTTCTCCTTCTCCGGCTGCGACACAAAATGGCGGCGGAAAGACAGGCGGAGGCGGAGGGACACGCCCTCTCCACGTCACTTAAATCACATTGGACAATCGACGGTCGCCACCGACGCCGATTCGTTTGTACGTCCGTCCATAAGGATGACGTTAGATGCGGCGGCGGCATTCCATTGGTTTGTACCGGTCCCAAGCAAACGGCGGTTGAAAGCCTATTTCCGATTCCCATTGGACAAACGGTAGAGAACAATCGCTGCCGATTGGCTGGTCGTTGCGTCAATTGTAGTGACATGCTAAGTGGGCGGTGTCAAAGTAGAGCCAACGGGGCAGCCCGTCAATTTAAGCGTTCCTCCATTGGGCAATCGGTACGGCGCCTTCGCTGCCGATTGGTTTGGACGAATGTCAATTTCGATAAGCTCCTGCCCCGTTCCTTCCGTCTGGGCAGACAGCACGGATGGATACAGTGACTGTGCTGGTTGGAGCTGCGCCATGTTTGGTACTGGCAGCAAGCTGTGTAACACGTGGAGTTGAGATTGGTGATGAAGGCATGTTTATCATAAATATCAAATTAAATCTGCACATATGAGAACTTGTTTTATTCTTTATAAGCTGGCTGGCTGGTTATCCATCCCTAGTTTCTCAAAAGGCTCTCAGAGCCAACCACTTTGCGGTGGGTCTACAGTCACGTGGAGGCCACACCAAAGGATGGAAGATTTCCCTCCACAGATACTGGCAGACCTTGAGATTCTCCATCAGTTACTGTTTACGTTTAGGACCTCCAGTATCCCAGTTCTTCGTTGTTATTTCCATTATTATGGAAGGTTTCTGTCCCTGACTGAAGTGAAGTGAACCACATGGGTCTTTACAACAATCGACATTAGAATAGCTTTTTATTATTAGTGATTATTAATTCATTATTAATTCCAATTTCACCACACCACACTGGGAATCAAACCCGTGTCCCCAGAATATTCTGAGGAAGGGTCACCAGACCCGAAACGTTAACTCTGATTTTCTTTTCTTCACAGATGCTGCCAGACCTGCTGGGCTTTTCCATCAACTTCTGTTTTTGTTCCCGATTTACAGCATCCACAGTTCTTTTGGCCCCCCTCCACAAGAATATTAGCCTGGATTATTAGTCCACTGACTCTTCTACATGAGAGAATCCACACTGCAGTTCAGGAAAAATATAAGAATATACAAATCAAGAGTCAGCCACTCATGCCTGCTCCACCATTCAATAAAATGATGGATGTTCTGCTTACTCCACACTACCTCCTGCATGTGTGGTATCCTTTCATCCTCTTGCTTAGCAAGAATATAGTGTGGGCTGAGAAAGTCAAGAGTGTGTTCAGGAGAATCTTCTGCAGCAGTGTTGTTTCAGTGGAATGAGAAAGAAACAGTCCTTGATATGGTTCTTGGGAATGAGGTGAAAAACATTTTGGGGATGGTGACCACTGAATAATAAAGTGCATGGTGACAATCCATAAGAACAGTTCAGAGTGAGAGTGAGCAAGTGGGGAAGGGAATATCCGACCAACATCAATGGATCTTGGTCAAGTAAATTATAGTAAAAAGTTGGCAGGATAAACTATAGCTGAATTACTGTAAAGAAGAGATGGTTTCCAACCAGTCAAGGTATATTCAAACAAATCTGAGCTCCTGGATGACAAAAAGAAGTGGAAATTATAATTTTTAAAAATACTTTGTGGATATAACAGATGTGAGGCTGAGAACACAATTGAGAACCAAGCTGAAATTAGCTAGTTCAGAGGGGTGGGGGAGAAAGGAATTAAGAGAAGTCGGGAGGGAGCATGAAAAGAGAATAGCAGCAAACAACAAGGAGAATTCCAAAGTCCCATTAATGAACATAAGAAATAGGAGCAGGAGTAGGCCATCTGGCCCCTCGAGCCTGCTCCGCCATTCAATAAGACCATGGTTGATATTTTCATGGACTCAGCTCCACTTACCGCCCGCTCACCCTAACCATTAATTCCTTTACTGTTCAAAAATCTATCTATCTATCTCTACCTTAAGAATATTCAACGAGGTAGCCTCAACTGCTTGACTGGGCAGGGAACTGCACAGATTCACAACCCTTTAGGTGAAGAAGTTCCTCCTCAACTCAGTCCTAAATCTGCTTCCCCCTTATTTTGAGGCTACGCCCCCCTCATTCTAGTTTCATCTTACCTATTCTCCTCATAATTTTATACATTTCTCTAAGAACCCTCTTCATTCTTCCAAATTCCAACGAGTACAGTCCCAGTCTACTTAATCTCTCCTCATCAGCCAACCCCCTCAACTCCGGAATCAACCAAGTGAATCTCCTCTGCACCCACTCCAGTGCCAGTAACATCCTTTCCCCAAGTAAGGAGACCAAAACTGTACTCGGTACTCCAGGTGTGGCCTCACCAGCATCCTATACAACTGTAGCATAACCCCCCTGTTTTTAAACTCCATCTCTCTAGCAATGAAGAACAATATTCCATTTGCCTTCTTCATTTCCCGCTGCACCTGCAAACCAACTTTTTGTGATTCATGCACAAGGATGCCCAGGTCCCTTTGCACAGCAGCTTGCTGCAAAATAAATAGTTAAAAAAAAGTGGTAAAAGGAGGATTGAGGCTGATTAATGACTAAACAGGGTATTTATACAGGGGGGTATTGCATATGGATGAAGGTGGGTGTTTACCTCAGTCCAGTTTTGTTTAGTACCAATATCTGTTGCATTAGTTCAGTACTCACAGCTCAGGCCCCACCCCCCAACCCTGTCGTGTCACAGGTTGCTTTCAGCATGACCAACCCATTCTCACCCATCCGCAGTCAGCGTCATCATTTATCTGGCTTCTCTTGGTCACACAGCAAAACCGAAATTGCTGGAGAAACTGGCAGCATCTGCAGAGAATCAACGTTTCTTCAGAACCTGCTGGGTTTCTCCAGCAATTTCGGTTTCGGATTTCCAGCCTCCGTAGTTCTTCGTTTTTCGATTCGCTCCTCTTCTTTCGAGCAAGCTGGCGGCGGAACAGCAGGCCTTGTGTGCGGGGCTCCCGAGCCCAGGGCTTGCCCACTTCCACCCAGCTATCTTGGTTTCTTTTTCTTTTAACTTCTGCTCTTTTCCTTCTTTGTCTTCTCACTAAAGCCTTCTGCAGCGGGTTAGTCGGCAACGTCGGCACGGCAGCGGAATAGTAGCAGCAATTGATGGCCTCCTGGCGTTCAGGGCTAGTGGTGGCCAACATGGCTCCTCCCAGTGATTGCTGGGAGACTCCAGGCCCCGGAGACTGCATCGGTGGCTCCAAACACCTTTATGGAGTTAAAAAACTTAGACTTTCAGATCTGAGCATTTCTCTTGCCTTTCGGCTTTCTTTTATTTCTGCTTTTTGTTTTGAGATTGTGGTTTTAAAACCAAGATGGCCATGGAGAATGGCGACTTCATACACTTGTCATTGTACTCCTGTACTTGAGTACACGCCATGATAAATTCGAGGCTAGTAATGCTTCCCTGGCTTACCATCAACAATCCCTTTGCTTGCCTTTCTTTATCTCTGGACTCCATCTCCACTAATTCACTCCCCACTATCAGCATAAATACTAACTTTTCCCAGCTGCTATCAGTTCTGAAGGGTCAGTGGACTCGAAATGTTAACTCTTGTTTTCTCTCCACAGATGCTGCTAGACCTTCTGAGTTTCTCCAGCAATTGTTTATTTCAGAACTCCAACACCTACAGTTCTTTGTTTTGTTTTGTTTCCCTACGGCGTTTCACACATAACAGACTTGTGAGGAAAGTTGTAGGGCAATGGATAAAAAGGTCAAGAGCTACACAGCTACAAAATTGGCCGAGTGACAGGAATGATCAATGGAGACATTATTTCTGGGACTTTGGCAGGGGTCTGTGTTGGGATCCTTGCTTTTCCTGATATATATCAAAGAACTGGATCTCGGTGCGCAGGGGGAAATTTCAAATAACTTGAAATTTTGTAAACTATGAGGAGGACAGTGTGGAACTCTGGAAGGACATAAATAAGTTGGTTATGGTGGGTCAGGTGGCAGATATGGTTCAATGTAGAGAAGTGAGAGGTAGTGCATTTTAGCACAGAATCCCTGCAGAAGCAGGCCATTCAGCCCATTGCGTCCAAACTGACCCTCTGAGGAGCATTCCAACCAGATCCTGCCTTCCCACCCCCATAACCCTACATTTCCCATAACTAACCCACCTTGGCCTGCACATCCCTGTCCACTATGGGGAGAATTTAGTATGGCCCATTCACCTAACCCACACATCTTTGGACTGTGGGAGGAAACCCACACAGACACGGGGTAGAATGTGCAAACTCCACACAGAGAGTTGCCTGAAGGTGGAATCGAACCCAGGTCCCTGGCGCTGAGAGGCAGCGGTGCTAACCACTGTTTTGGTGGGAAGAACTTCAAAAGGCCATTTAAAATACCTCTCTTAGGGCGGCATGGTGGCTCAGCAGTTAGCACTGGTACCTCACAGCGCAAGGGATCCGGGTTCGATTCCACCCTCGGGTGACTGTCTGTGTGGAGTTTGCACATTCTCCCCGCATCTGTGTGGGTTTCCTCTGGGTGCTCCGGTTTCCTCCCACAGTCCAAAGATGTGCAGGTTAGGTGGATTGGCTATGCTTAAAATTGCCCGTAGTGTCCAGGGATGTGTAGATTAGGTGGGTTACAGGGGGATGGGTCGGTGTGGACTTGTTGGGCCCTAAGGGCCTGTTTCCACACTGTAGGGATTCTATGAATAGAGGTACAATTCTAAAGTTGGTGGAAGAGCAGAGGGACCTGGATGTATAAACGTACAGATCAGTTAGGGTGGCAGTAGAGGTTCAGACAGCAACCAGTAAAACATACAATACCCTTGGCTTTATTAATAGGGGCTTGGAGTACAAGATCAGAGAGAGATGGTGTTGAACGCTTGCTATAGTTCAGTGCTACATGATAGGAAGGATGTGAATGCATCAGAGGAGTTTGGAAGGGATTTGCAAGAACGATTTGAGGGATGGGAAACTTCAGGTGTGCGTCGAGACCGTTTTCCTCGGAGACAAGGCAGCTGAAGGAAGATCTGACGGAGATTTTCAAAACCGTGAACGGGTTTGGTATAGAGAAACCGTTCCCAAAAGGATCAAGAATGAGAGGGCACAGATGAAAACCGATTTGCAAAAGAAGCAAACATGAGGTGTGAAGAAAAGGAAATCTTTTCACACAGCGAGTGGTTAGGGTGTAGAATGCACTGGCTGGAAGTGTGGTGGAGACATTCAACAAGGTACGGGGTTGATTGTTCAGGTTGATATAATGTGGAAAGAAAGCAGGAGGTAACAACGCTTGTTGGAAGAGCTGGTGTAAACACAATGGGCCGAATAGCCTGCTCCTGCACTGTAGCAATCTTGTGTGGTTAATGGATGCTTGCTTTTAGCTGGGGGGAGGTTTGGAGCACAGTTTCCCAGGGTAAGTGTGTCAGCACCCCTGCTTTTTACAGATGAATGACAAGGATTCGAGGCACAATTTGTGGATGATACAAGTCTTGAAATCTCAAATCTGTCCTGTCGCTCACCCTACCTTCTCTGCTGGTCCCTGTCCCTGCTCCCAGCCCTGCCTCAAGACCTATTTACATCCCTAGTACTTCCCGGTACTCCTGAGGGGTGACAGACCTGAAACGTTAACTTCAGTCCCCTCCCTGTCTCTAACCAGATGGATTAATTTTAAAAAAAGTACTGATGGCGCATGGACGTCACTAGCTAGACCAGCATTTATTGATCAGAGAGTACGAGCTGACCACATTGCTGTGGGTCTGGAGTCACATGTTGGCCAGACCAGGGAAGGACGGCAGTTTCCTTCCCTAAAGAACATTAGTGAACCAGATGGGTTTTTTTTTCCCGACAATGTATCCACGGTTGCCATTAGTGCCTTAATTCCAGATTCTTTATTGAATGCTGATTCCACCAGCTGCTGTGGCAGGATTTAAACTCGAGTCCCCAGAACATCCCCTCGTTAACAGTCCTGCAGATGACAGCACTAGGCCTGAGTAATTCCAGCATTTCCCGCTTTTATACAGCAGAGGTGCAGTCCTGGGGCTTGCGGGGGAAGTTTGTGCCATACCGAGTGTGATTTAATAACAAATTTCCTTGTTTGCTTCTCCTCTGTCTCTTTTTTTTTTAATTATTATTGAGAAACAAACAGCCAACGACACGTAGAAAACAGGAATGTGGTGCTGATGCGGTTCAGTCTCTCTACGGTGCGCTCTCTCTCTCTCCCCGATCCCGGATTATTTCTGGGAGTGGCGATCCTCGGCGAGGAACCTCCCGGCCGCTCAGCTGTGTTTCTGCCGCTTCCAGAACCGCCTGACGTCAGGGTGTCCCCCGGGGGTAACCACCATCAGCCTCTTGGTGGGATTTTCCCAAACCAGGACACCCAGATCCCGGGCGTAGTTCCGGAGGAGCTCAAAATCCACTTGGGAAAGGAACTGGTTGTATAGGACACCTGGAGAGACCGGACGGAGGGGTAGAGAGGGAGAGGGAGAGGGAGAAGGAGAAAAGGGGGTGTGGAAAAGAGGGAGGGAGGAAGGGAGAAAGGGGGAGAGAAGTGGAGCCAGGGTTTTTAAGCAGAAGGAGGGAGGAGGGAATTGTATAAATGTACTGACTTTGCCAATTATTTGGTGCCGGTCGCAGTCAGAGACAAAGCCTGACCCCCCCACCCTCGGCCCCAGGACGGTGTTGCTTTCAGAAATCTGCTGACATTTCCTGAGTCTCCGGGTGGCTGTGTATCTGTCCCAACCTCCCTCCCGTCCCCCTCCAAAACTCCTACGATGTCCTTCTCCATACCCCGACCTACACAGTGTAAACCCCGCGCCCCCCCCCCGACCCAGGCTATATCCCACACCCCACCGCCTGTACCCGCTGATGCCCGTCTCTATGTACCCCACCCCATCGCCCCTGCCCCATACCGTTTTCCTGCTCACACATAGCCCCGATCCCTACAGCGTATTCCTCTGTCTGTATATCCCACAGCCAATAACCTCTGTGTTGTATTGCGCTGTATTCCTCGGATACCCTCAGATAAACTCTTATCAGCTCTGCCGGGCATCTCGAATCCCTTGTGCTCTCCTCACCCCGGTGCCCAGTGACTGAAAGGAAGTGAGGGGTGGGAAATGACCCACCTTCAGTGAACCTCAATCGGTCTCTCTCCATCTCCCACAGTCTGATCTGATCGGTGATTGTCGGAGGTAGCACTGGATTCTGTGAAAACATTACAACTTTACAAAGACCCTGCTCCTCCGCGCTTTCTCACGCCCAATGCCCAGACCTGGCACATTTAGCGAGTCACATCCTCGTGCGGAAAAAGATTGAACGGTAATGGTCACAGCGACAGGGAAGCTCAGTCGGGTGGAGAAACTGGCAAAGCCAGAACTATTCTCCTTAGAGCAGGAGAATGCCTCAGGCCGGGCTAATAGGAGAGCTCACAATCACGAAAGCTCTCAACGAAGTGATTGAGTGGAGACTGTTTATTGTTGGAGAGAGACAAATCGTTGCTGGGCCCTGGGCAGCGTTGCCGAACAAAGATATCTCGGGATACAGGTTCATAGCTCCCTGAAAGCGAAGTCACAGGTAGAGAGGGTGAAGGAGGCGGTGTTTGGTGTGCTAGCTTTCAGCGGTCAGAGCGTTGAGTACAGGAGTTGGGGCATCTTGTTGCGGCTGTACGAGACGTTGGTGAGGCCACATTTGGAGTACTCAGTGCAGTGATGGCTGCCCTACCATAGAACGTATTGTGTTAAACTAGAGAGAGCGCAGGAAAGATTTCCCAGGATGGTACCTGGACTGGAAGGTTCTAGTTATAAAAGGAGAGATTGCATAGGCTGGGACTTTTCTCTCTCGGGAAGCAGGTGGATTTCTTTTTTAAAACAACCATCACGACGATCAGCTTTATGCTGCTGATTTATGAATTGCATTTAAACTAGCGGTGGCCGGTTTTGAACACAACTCTCCGTAGCATTAACCCAGCACCCACTGCGGACCACTGTCAGGAAAAGTGGGCATGTGGAGGCTTCCGAGAGAGAGGAATAACGTCAAGCTCGTTTCAAACCACCCCCACCGACCCGGCCGAGTTGCATCCCACGTACCAGCAGTGGCAGGCACTCTATCCCTGGTACCTTTGGGGCAGAAAGCCTGAACTTCCATCAGACGTTGACTTGTATTGTTGCAGCCTGCAACAACACAGTGTCCTCCTGGGCTTTGGCCGGTTCTCCCTTACCATGCCGCCTGCGTCCACTGGGTGCTGCTGGTGCACCATGGCCGACACAGCAACCAGTTCAGGAAAGTTATTCCTCACTCACTGCGCACGCCATCACAGCATGGGTCCCTAAAGCCAAACCACGCTGCAGCCAGGGTGGGAAACGGACCGTAAAAGGAGGACAGGCTTGCATTATGCCTCCCGAGGTTAGCTACAACACACAGGGAGCTTTGTGTGTTTCAAGCACACGTGCCCCCGCCCCCCCAACAAAGCTAGCGCACACAGCAGGGAATCAGGAAGGCTAATGAATGGTACCTTGGTCCTTATTTCAAGGCAGTTGGGGTACAAGGCTATAGGCCCTGACAACATTCCCGCAACAGTACTGAAGACTTGTGCTCCAGAACTTGCCGCTCCCTGAGCCAAGCTGTTCCAGTACAGTTACAACACTGGCATCTACCCAACAATGTGGAAAATTGCCCAAGTTTGTCCTGTACACAA
>NW_025973486.1:0-5747 GCF_021869965.1 Rhincodon typus
CCAGCACACACACTCACTCCTCACCCACCAGCACACCCACTCACCCCTCACGCACCAGCACACCCACTCACCCCTCACACACCAGCACACACACTCACTCCTCACCCACCAGCACACACACTCACTCCTCACATACCAGCACACACACTCACTCCTCACACACCAGCACACACGCTCCCTCCTCACACACCATCACACCCACTCACCCCTCACACACCAGCACACCCACTCACCCCTCACATACCAGCACATACTCACCCCTCATACACCAGCACATACACTCACTCCTCACATACCAGCACACACACTCACCCCTCACACATCAGCACACTCACTCACTCCTCACAGACCAGCACACAAAGTCACCCCTCATACACCAGCACACACACTCACCCCTCACACATCAGCACACACTCACCCCTCACACACTGGCACACCCACTCACCCCTCACACACCAGCACACACACTCACCCCTCACACACCGGCACACACACTCACCCCTCACACACCAGCACACCCACTCACCCCTCACACACCAGCTCACACTCACCCCTCACACATCACTATATTTTAGCACCAATATTCTCTCATCATAGTCCTTCACTACCCAAAGATAAATCTTTGTCCTCAATGTTCAAGACTTAAGATATTACTTTTTAATTCATGTGGTGGCATACATCATTACTTCAGGAAAAAGTAACGAAAGTACAGATAAAATGTAATTTAGAAGATTCAAATGGGTGCTGTAATGTTTTTTACATGTAATTTTAGTACCTATTGGCATAGCTGTTATTCATTTTCCATTTTATCTGAATTCTTATATAAGATATTTAATTGTGTTGTGGACTGTGATATGGATGATATTTGCTTTACATCCCAGGCTACCGATGTTGAATGAAACATTTGCAGATCAGTTACTGCTAGATTGCTACAAACTTCACAGATCGTAGTAGGTACTTTTTGGTTCTCAGTATCACTGGTTGCTCTTGGAATGAGACTCCAGTTCTCTCAGATCAGAAGCACAGCTTTACAGCTCAAAATCAAGTTAAATGAGAGCATGATTCAAGAATTTTAACAGAAATAGCAGTTGCAAAATTGAACTAGGCCCAAAAATAGGCCCAGAGATTTTCATCTATGATCAACCACTACCCATTGTTCCAAAGCATACAAACCTCGTGCTGCCTGCTCATTTTCATGAATATGGTATTCAGGCAGTATTAAGCCCATGGCGTTTTGTGTGGCTGGGGATGTCTCAGCAGGAGGCACGGTAAGAAGCCTGAAATGTTTGCACGATTTAAAGCCAACCTGCACCTCTCGCTTTCTCGTTGTGTCAGGTGCTGGAGATGAAAGTGCAATCTGTTCCAATGTGACTCCTGCCTTACCATTTTCATGTGACTTTTACCAGGAGGCACTAACTGGGATCTCCCACCCTGCAGGCAGCTTTGATTCAATCAGAGCGAAAAGCCAGATTGTTATCTTGAGTGTTTGAGTGTCGAAGTGGGCTGAGATTGAGTGTTAAAGAGCTGCTAGAAAAACACCAGATGGTGACAGCGAGACATGGGAACGTTCAGAGCTGTAAAAACTGCTACAATAACTAAAAGAAACTGATAAAGAAAAATGAAACAGAGCACAACTCGAGCACTGGATAAGACACAATGGCTGCAACTTTTCCTCCCACAGTTCTGTTTAAAATGAAAGGTGATATGTGGCAGGACTGATAGTTTTCTCATGGGCAATGGTAAACTTATGAAATTGTGACAGATCTACTGAACAATCCAGAGCAGCTATACATGGCCATACTCTTAATGCTATTCGAAAGAGACTGTTTCATAGCGTATTCTACGTTCACAAAATTCTCTGAAGTTCAATTAAAAACAGATGTAGATATTCTAAAAGTCTTGAACGCATACTTTGAACTCCAAGTGAACATTACCTTCTGAAAGGTGTGTGTTCAATCAAGGACAAAGATGAAAAAGAGGTCAACGATCAATGTGTGACTTCCTAAACAGCTCGCAGAATGCTATGAATTTACACAACTAAAGACTGATCTAATTAAGGATAGGATTTTATTAAGTATAAGAGATCCTGCAGTGAGAGTGCATTTACTGAGAGGGGAGAAATTTACTTCAGGAATGGGATCGACATATGAAGAAGTGCTGAGGCTGTAACTTAGCGGCAAAATCATTCCAATGGCAGAACAGATCAAGCCTTGCACTATACTGATAGATGCTTAAGGCCCAAAGGGCAGATCGATCATTGACAAAAGGCAAAATTCAAATATTGCAGAGGATTTCATGCAAAGGCAAAGAAGGCATGTCCAGTCTGGGGAAAACAATGCTCTTGCTGCAAGACACAAAATCCTTCTACACGCAAATAAATGACTGGAGGAAATAGAACAAGTAGGTACAGTTGGCGACGAGCGAAATATCAGCTGAAGTTTATGACAAATCCCTGAATGCCATATGACAAGATGATTCACTCAGATTGCTAGAAAGTAAATGGTTTGTGACCGTTGGAATGATGATTGCAAGAAAAGAAAATCAAGCCAATATAAAGTGTCAGATAGACAAAATTGCATCACGCATGATGAATTTTGTAGACCTGTACAAAGTCGTTTGACATGGTAATCAAACAATGAAGCCCTTGAAGGTGCAGATGAGGCTATATGATGGTAAGATGATACTTTCAGGATGATAGATTACTTTGCAAGCCCAATGCAATGGCAAGATTTAGAGGCTGAAATTCCGTCTCATAGACAGTAAGCAAAAGGCCCTCATCTCTGCCAGAGCAAGTCTAAAGGTTGGATTGGTGATCCTCAAAGTGGCAAAATACAGTTTGCAACATGTCACAGCAGACTAAACCATGATCAGTGGAACATATCCTCAATGACTACAAAGATCAAGGCATCTTCCTGGAGAATAACATCCAGAAGTAGATGAGAACGCCAGACGAATTCAACATCTGCTAAGGAAGGTTTCATCCGCCCTAAAGGCCAACCTGCAAGACAAGACAGAGGAGCTGGAAAAGAAGGGAGACAACAAGGAACTGACAGCTCCTACAGAATGGATTAGCAGCATGGTGGCAGTGAAACAAACCTAGAAAACTAAGAGTATGCATTGATCCGAAGAATCTAAATAAGAATTTGAAGAGATTTCACGGCCCAGTGCCAAGCATCTGCCACAACTTGTACAGGCAAAATCTTCACCAGCTTAGATGGGAAGAATTGTCACCAGTAAGTGGAGCAGATAGTGTCATAAGACAAAATCACTTGGAGTCCAAAGACCCAGACTGATGCTTTAGAGACATGTGATCAAATGCTGCCACAGCTGTAGGTGGAATTTTAATAAATCTAGTCTCAGTAATAGTGGCTGTGAAAGTACAGCTGATTGTTGTAAAAATGTATCTGGTTCATTCATGCTCTTTCGAGAAGGAAATCTGTCGTCCTTAGCTAGTTTGGGCTACATGTGACTCCAGACTTACAGTAATGCAGTTAAATATTCACTGTGTTCTGAAATGGCGCTGCAATACTCTCATTTCAAGGGAAATTAGGCATAAGCCACAAAGGATAGCCCCTCTGGCAATGCCCACATCCCATGAGCGAACAAATTTGAAAAGAAAATGGAGCTGGAGAAACAGCAGCTTTCAAACGACATTCTGGACTCCGTTCAGGAGAAACCAGTTACTGCACATTGTGTTTGACATTTGCACAGCTCTGGAGGAATATTAGCATCAACAACAAGAGATGGTTAGCAATCTTCCTGGAGTGTAACCTACAGTGGATGGTCTGCTAATTTCTGAGATATGAAGAAACCACTGCTGAACATGATCAGAATCAGTGCAATTGCTAGATAGAGCTCATCAGATGAACTTGAAGATGAACGAGTAAAACATTGTAATTAAAAGGACTAAAGTCAAAAACAAGACAATGAAGTGAGATCCTCACCCAGATCCCAAAATAGTGAGAGCTACAGCAGCGATTTGGGAACCAGCAGATGCAAAGTATTACAAAAATTTGTTGGACTCGTCAAACGATGAACAAACATTTTACCTATTTGTCATCAGAGTATGAAACACTACATTAACTCAACCTAAGGATGTGCGGTGGTACTGGGGAATAGAGCATTCACTAAAATTAAGCAACTAGTGTCAGCAATACCAGGGCTGAAATAATATGATGTAGGCAACAAATCACCCTGATGTGTGATACTAGCAAGACAGGACTTGGAGCAACTCTAATGCAGCAAGGACAGCTGGTTCATTTGCATCCAGACCACGAATAAAACAAAATGTCACAGTGCCCAGATCAAGAAAAAGTGCCTGACCATTTTGTTTGTGAATATTTTCATCAAAACTTACTTGTAAGGGACAGTGATAGTTGAGTCTGACCAGCAGCCACTTCAAAGCATTTTCCTCAGGGAATTCCTATCTGTTCAAATAATGTTGCTCGAATTACAGATTGCCATTTGAATATGACATACAAGCAAGGAAAGCAGATGTACATTACAGAAATGCTGTCGAGGGCTGTAGTCCCTAGGAAGAAAGCACAGGATGTGACAACAGTGTGAGAAACCTTCCAATCAAATGTGAAGCAACAGCTCAACAGTCACTCCAATGTCATGAATCCAGCTGAGACATTGAACCTGACATCAAATTAAGCAAACTCAGCTCCCAATGTGGCGTCCTCTACATCAGTGAGACCAAGTGGAGGCTCAGAGAACACCTCCCAGTCGCGAACCATTTTAACTGCCCCTCCCACTCCCTGGGTGATGTGTCCATCCTGGGCCTCCTCAGTGTCACAATGACACCACCCAGAAACTGGAGGACCAGCACCTCATATTCCGCCTCGGGAGCCTACAACACAGTGGCCTAAATGTGGACTTTACCAGTTTCAAAATCTCCCCACCCTAGGCCTCATCCCATGACCAACCCTCCCTCTCATCCCCGCCTCCTTGACCTGACACAACCTGTCCATTTTCTCTCCCACCTATTCGCTCCTCCCACCTCACTGACCAACCCCCACCACTGCCTTCCTACACTCACCAAACACCATCCCACCTACTACCCCAGCAACCCCACTTCTTTCTCTATTTATTGCTGAGCTCCCTTCCCCCACCTCCCCCCTACATCCACATTTCTGAAGGGTCCTGACCCAAAACGTCAGCTTTCCTGCTCCTCTGATGCTGCCTGGCCTGCTGTGTTCCTCCAGCTCCACACAGTGTTATCTCTGACTCCAGCATCTGCAGTTCTCACTATCTCTGAGTGAGTACAACTTTCCATGTGTTGCAAGAAGTAGTAATGATCGGATAGCCACAATGCATCAAGGATACACCTATTGCTACAAAAATGTCGTTGGCATACAGAGATGAATTGAAAACTCAAGATGGCATATTGTACAAAGAAAATAGAATAATTATTGCTGAAGAGCTGAGACTAGAGAAGTTAAAACACATCCACGCAAACCACCAAAAGTAGTGAGCCTGGTCTGAAGAATGCAAGAAATGTGCTCTACCAGCCAAACATGAGCAAAACAATCACGAACCCCAACAAGCAGAGCGGTGTTTGTAAAGAGTACCAAGTTAAGTAAACCAGAGAGCCACTGATAACACGTGACATCTGTTAGGGTTACCAATGACTGGATGGCACAAAATGACTGACAACTGCCCTTGACAAGCTCTGCAGAATGTAGCTACAGTAGTTAGAGCATTTGGGAAAATATTTGCTTAATATAGTCTCTGCAAATAACACA
>NW_025973486.1:5847-9033 GCF_021869965.1 Rhincodon typus
ACCAGCCTGTCCATCTCTTTAGGATGCTGTACCAGAGAGCCAGTCGCAAAGGGGTTACCCAGTGCCGCTGACCAATAGTATCAAAGCGGGTGGGGCGGGGTTTGGGGAGGTGTGCGCTCTAAATTTTAACTGTATACAATCTGAAGTTTTGTGTGTCTTACTGCAAAGGAAATCTGAAGCTGTAACAAAGTTGTACCAAAATAAAGTTGTACCTGAATCTACCACCGGAGTCAGACTCTCACTGGAAAATATGAGATCGAACAACATCCTAGTCAGGTCATGTGTGTTGTTGGGAGGAGACCTCTTCATTCTCACAGGATCAGATTATCTTGTACCTATTCTGGGAGGTTCATCAAGTGACTTCAGTGATGACCAGGGAGATTGCTGAATGCACTAAAGAGTATTTCAGCTGTTGTGGCTTTCCTCAGTTTGTGATGAGTGATACTAGTCTTCTGTTCATGGGTTTCAATCATTTCAGAAAGCCTTTTCCTCCAGTGAGTTATTTAATTGTCCACCATCATTCATGGCTCAATATAGCAGGAATGCAGAGCTTAAACCTGATGCTTTGGTTGTGGAATCATTTAGTGTTGCCTATCATTTGCTTCTCATGCTGTTTAACACAGAAGTCATCCCACTTTATAGCTTCACCAGGCTGGCACCTCATTTTTGGGTATACCTGGTGCTGCTCTTGGCATGTCCTGCATTGATCCAGGGTTAATCCCCTGGTTTGATCATAATAGTGGGTGGTAAGCTGGGCCATGAGGTTGCAGGTTTTAGTGGACTACAATTTGGTTGTTGCTAATGGCCTGCAGTGTCAAATGGATGCCCAGTGTTGAGTTGCTAGATCTGTTCAAAATCTATCCCATTTAGCACGGTAGCAATGGCACACAACGTGATGAGGGTATTTTCAGTGTGAAGGTAGGACTTTGTCTCTAGAATGACTGTACAGCAGTAACTCCTATAACTATTACCATCTGTGGCAGGCAGATTGGTAAAGGTGAGGCTAATTTTGATTTTTTTCTCCCTGTTGGTTCCTCATCACCTGCCACAGACCAGTCCAGCACACTGCGACACAACACAATGGAAGGTATCCTCAGTGTAAAGACAGGGCTTTGTCTCCATTAGGACTATGTTGTGGTCTTTCATATCATCAGGAATGTTTTTATCTGCAAAAGGTAGATTGGTGAGCATGTGGTCAAGTATATTTTTCCTTCTTGTTGGGCTCCCTCACCACCTGCCACAGAGTCAGTCTAGTAACTATGTCCTTTAGGACCTGACCAGCTCAACCAGTAGTGGTACTGCTGAGCCACTCTTGGTTGTGGACATTCCCCACCCAGAGGATATGCTATGCCATTATCACTCCTTTAGTCTTTCTGCAAGTGGTGTTCAACATAAAAGACTACTCATTCATCAACTGTAGGAAGGCTGCTTTCCTGGGACATTAGCTGGATCTCTGGATTACTAGTGCAGTGACAATACTGACTTGATATCACCTCCCCTCAAACCATTGCTAAAGCATTCCCAGAGTTAAGCATTGGAGAGAAAGTTAAGGTACAAACCCTCAATGCTCTCAATGAAATTCATCCCCAATTGCAAATTGAGACATGCGCAGAGTAGTTCACACCTCGATCACGCACAGTCGGAACAAATGACCAGATATACCACTGGATCCACTGGCATATACACACAACTGGTGAAGCTGTTCCTCAACAATGGATGGTTGATCAGGGAGAGGTGAACTTACCATCTGTCGAGTGAACAGATCAACCATCAGACGCAGAGGTCTACAGCACAACAGAAATGGAGTAACAACACCTACCATCCCAGTAATAATGTCATAGGAACAAGGTTAAAGGAATATCATCCAGATAAGCAACATGTACACATGCCATTAAAAGGTCAAAATGATTAAAAAAACCATATGTCCAATGCATATGCAAAAGTTACTGAGAACAAATAATGATTGAAAACAGTTGTGTGCATATCAGGTAGGTCAAAATGATCATGACAATGCAGGCATGCTTTTCTGCTTGATGTTTGCGAAAAGGGAAATATTTGGGATAAAAATGCAATCAAGATCAATGCAATCAGACTCCTGGCTTGCCATAGTCATGTGATCTCTACTTCACTCATGAAGATAGATTGAAGAAGTTGGGGCTGTTTTCTTTGGAGAGATGAAGGCTGAGAGGAGATTTGATAGAGATTTTCAAACTCATGAGCATGCTGGATAGATGAGGAGGAGCTGTTCCCACCTGTAAAAGAAAAAAAAAGGACGTAGATTTAAAATGATGCTGAAATGAAGCAAAGGCATTGTGAGAAAAACTTCTTTACACATGCTTGGAAATGTGGTGGAGGCAAGTTCAATTGAACTGAATTAAATTAGTTTTATTGTCACATGTACTTAAACGAGTACAGTGACAAGTTAATAAATCATCACTTATAACACCAAAATTCCTCCACCACCAGCCTTATCCCACGTCCTGCCAACCTGACCTGTCCGAACCTTTCCATCTTCCTACTCACCTATCCACTCCACCCTTCCCACTGAGCAATCACTATAACCCCTTACCTGCATCCACCTTTCACCATCCCAGCTACCCTTCCCCACACACCTCCCTCCATTTATTTCTGGGCTCCCTTTCCCCTCCCCGGTCCTGATGAAGGGTTTCAGCATGAAACATTGACTTTCCTGCTCCTCGGATGCTATCTGACCTGCTGTGCTTTTCCAGCTCCATGTTTATTGACTCTGGCTTCCAGCATCTGCAGTCCATACTGTCACCGGGGTACAAAGGTACCTAAGTATTCAAAATAGAGAAATGAAACAAAAACTTGCATTACAGCTGCGCACAGTATGACCGTAGGTCAGAAAAAAACAAGAGGCAATGTAAAAAAGACAAATATCACAGTGTGGCTCCAAAGGCAGTCCAGGGGAGACCAGCGGAGGGACATTCCACATGATCTAACTGCTGGCTGCTGCCAAATTCCACACTGGGCCACCACTGGTGACCACAGTCACTGATCGCTCACATCCCCACTCCAGGCACTATCATCCCCGCTCCAGTCGCTATCATCCCCGCTCCAGTCGCTATCATCCACGCTCCAGTCACCGATCACTATCATCCCCGCTCCAGTCACTATCATCCCCGCTCCAGTCACTATCATCCCCGCTCCAGTCGCTATCATCCC
>NW_025973487.1:0-9033 GCF_021869965.1 Rhincodon typus
TAGGCCCGAAACGTCAGCCTTTCTGCTCCTATAATGCTGCTTGGCCTGCTGTGTTCATCCAGCCCTGCACCTTGTTGTCTCGGATTCTCCAGCATCTGCAGTTCCTACTATCTCTGATTCAATCATAATAATGATGGGACGTGGGCAGCAAAACCCGGATAACATCAGCGTACAGACTACAATAATTCCAGACAAGGTGTTGGGTTCAAGCAAACAAGATCAAGGCATACAATTCGAGTAAGCAAATCATCTTGTGAGATTTGGACTTTGACGGCGGGGAGAGAGAGGGATTGACAATAATGATCATAATGAAAATAATAATAATTAAGAGATAGTAGGAAATGCCGATGCTGGAGAATCTGAGATAACAAGGTTTAGAGCTGGATGAACACAGCAGGCCAAGCAGCATCAGAGGAGCAGGAAAGCTGACGTTTCGGGTCGAGACCCTTCTTCAGAAATGGGGGAGGGGAAGGGGATTCTGAAATAAATAGGGAGAAAGGGGGAGGCGGATAGAAGATGGATAAAGGAGAAGATAGGTGGAGAGGAGATAGACAGGTCAAGGAGGCAGGGTTGGAGCCAGTAAAGGTGAGTGTAGGGGGGTATTTAGGGAGGGGATAGGTCAGTCCAGGGAGGATGGACAGGTCAAGGGGGCGGGATGAGGTTGGTAGGTAGGAGATGGGGGTGCGGCTTGAGGTGGGAGGAGGGGATAGGTGGGAGGAAGGACAGGTTAGGGAGGCGGGTACGAGCTGGGCTGGTTTTGGGATGCGGTTGGGGGAGGGGAGATTTTGAAGCTTGTAAGGTCCACATTGATACCATTGGGCTGCAGGGTTCCCAAGCGGAATATGAGTTGCTGTTCCTGCAACCTTAGGGTAGGATCGTTGTGGCACTGCAGGAGGCCCAGGACGGACATGTCGTCTGAGGAATGGGAGGGGGAGTTGAAATGGTTCGTGACTGGGAGGTGCAGTTGTTTAGTGCGAACCGAGCATAGGTGTTCCGCAAAGCGATCCCCATGCCTCCGCTTGGTTTCCCCGATGTAGAGAATGCCACAATGGAAACAGCGGATACAGTATACCACATTAGCAGATGTGCAGGTGAACATCTGTTTGATGTGGAAGGTCTTCTTAGGGCCTGGGATAGGGGTGAGAGGGGAGGTGTAGGGGCAGATGTAGCACTTCCTGCGGTTGCAGGGAAAAGTGCCGGGGATGGTGGGGCTGGTGGGGAGTGTGGAGCAGACAAGGGAGTCACGGAGAGTGTGGTCCCTCCGGAAAGCAGATAGGCGGGGGGAAGGAAAAATGTCTTTGGTGGTGGGGTCGGATTGCAGATCGCGGAAGTGTCGGAGGATGATGCGTTGGATCCAGAGGTTATTGGGGTGGTATGTGAGGACGAGGGGGATTCTGTTTTGGTTGTTATTGCGAGGAGGGGGTGTGAGGGATGAGTTGCGGGAAATGCGAGAGACACGGTCGAGGGCGTTCTCGACCACTGTGGAGGGGAAGTTGCGGTCCTTGAAATAGGAGGACATCTGATATGTCCGGGAGTGGAATGCCTCATCTTGGGAGCAGATGCAGCGGAGGCGTAGGAATTGGGAATAGGGGATGGCCATTTTGCAGGAAGGTGGGTGGTATTCCCAATTCCTTCGCCTCCGCCGCATCTGCTCCCGAGATGAGGCATTCCACTCCCAGATGTTCTCGTTTTTCAAGGACCGTAACTTTCCCTCCACAGTGGTTGAGCACACCCTCGACCGTGTCTCTCGCTTTCCCACAACTCATCCCTCACACCCCGTCCCTGAAATAACAACCAAAACAGAATCCCCCTTATCCTCACGTACCACCCCACCAACCTCCGGATCAACGCATCATCCTCTGACACTTCCGCCATCTGCAATCCGACCCCACCACCAAAGACATTTTTCCCTCCCCACCCCCTATCTGCTTTCCGGAGGGACCACTCTCTCCGTGACTCCCTTGTTCGCTCCACACTCCCCGCCAGTCCCACCACCCCCGGCACTTTTCCTTGCAACCGCAGGAAGTGCTACATCTGCCCCTCACCTCCCCCCTCACTCCTATCCCACGCCCTAAGAAGACCTTCCACATCAAACAGATGTTCACCTGCACATCTGCTAATATGGTATACTGTATCCGCTGTTCCCGATGTGGCCTCCTCTACATCAGGGAAACCAAGCGGAGGCTTGGGGACTGCTTTGCAGAACACCTACGCTTGGTTCACACTAAACAACTGCACCTCACAGTCACGAACCATTTCAACTCCCCCTCCCATTCCTTGGACGACATGTCCATCCTGGGCCTCCTGCAGAGCCATTATGATTCCACCCAAAGGTTGCAGAAACAGGACCTCATATTTCGCTTGGGAACCCTGCAGCCCAATGGTATCAATGTGGATTTCACAAGCTTCAAAATCTTCCCTTCCCCGACCGCATCCCAAAACCAGCCCAGCTCGTACCCACCTCCCTAACCTGTCCTTCCTCCCACTTATCGCCTCCTCCCACATCAAGCTGCACCTCCATCTCCTACCTACCAACCACATCCTGCCCCCTTGACCTGTCCGTCCTCCCTGGACTGACCTATCCCCTCCCTAACTACCCCCCTACACTCACCTTTACTGGCTCCATCCCTGCCTCCTTGACCTGTCTGTCTCCTCTCCACCTATCTGCTCCTTTATCCATCTTCCATCTACCTCCCCCTCGCTCCCTATTTATTTCAGAATCCCCTTCCCATCCCCCATTTCTGAAGAAGGGTCTAGACCCAAAACGCCAGCTTTCCTGCTCCTCTGATGCTGCTTGGCCTGCTGTGTTCATCCAGCTCTACACCTTGTTATCTCTAGTAATAATGAAGTTCATGATAGTGATTACGAAGTTAAAGAATGTAAGTAAAAGTAAACTTTGGAAATAATGTAGATCAACTCGACAGAAACTTGGGGATGGTGGGTCAGTGGGGAAGAGGTGTAATTGGTCTAATTAGGTTTATGCAAATCATAATGATGGAACTGATAACAACTATTAATAGGAGAAAATTCTTTAGTTTATGGGCATGTGATGAGAGTGCTGACTTAGACAATACGCTGGAGTGTTAGATAACACAGTGTGGAGCTGGACCAACACAGCAGGCCAGGCAGCATCAGAGGAGCAGGAAAGCTGACGTTTGGGGTCGGGGCCCTTCTTCAGAACTATCTCAGACTCCAGCATCGGCAGTTCTTACTAACATTGGAGTGTTATATTTGATAACCTACTGTGCACAGATGACAGGAGTTGAATAGCCTTCCTTAGAGATAACAAGCAAGCAACCTTGGGAAATGTATGGGCGGACACCTCAACCTGAGATATTCCAGATATGCATCTCAATGTACAGGTGGCAGTATAGACTTAAAGCACAATATAAAGCACCATACACAAGTTTTCAAATTGCTGATGTTAGACATATTTATCTCCAGTTACCAACTTCATCCCTCAACACTTATTTGAACAGAGGTATGTGTTCTGTTACAATTTCTATTTCAGAGGAGGATTGGAAGACTGCAGGCAGAAATTCTGCTATTGACAACTTAGCTTGCCTCAACAAATTATGATGCAGTCCATATGTACCATGTGACTTGTTTACTTTGAGTGATGGTTACAATTTTATCAACTCCTCGATTTTTATCATATCTAGTTGACAGAATTTTAATCAGTCTGAGTGATGTGGCTATGGTGAAATATGTGGCATTATCAGTGGAAAAGTCTGGCAAGGCCTAGCTCAACGTTGGGAGCATCTTGCTCCATCTTCCATGTTTTTGACAAGCAGCATAGTGAGTTTCTCATTAGGCTGCAATGAGTCACCAATTAAGGGGAATTATTGCTTGTTAAACACTTCATGGCCCAGCTCACATCATTAATATTCAGCTTCCTATCTTACTAAACATGCTGAATAGAAAATCAAGAAAACCTAACCTGGAGATCAGAGCGGGTAATTGGCAACACTTGCTCCAAAAGAACCTCCATGTTGCTTAGGATCAAACTGTATCCCAGATCATGAACTAGCCGCACACCCCTCATCCATTGATATTGACATTTGACATTTGCCAACTCTTTAAAAACATCATGGCATCTCTCCAATACACTTGCAGACCGCTCAGGAAGCAAAAGCTTGCATTGCAGGGTATCCCAATAAATAGTGCTGAAAAGCAGCAGCAAGGAGCATTCACTGTCTCCCTCCATTGTGCTGGGAATGAAAACTGTGCAGTGAGGAAGGAAATGGCTGCAATCACTCTCAGAATGGGTAGTGTAAATGTCCTGAGCTGTGAGGGAGACGGCTGCAAGACCTATTGATGTGTGGGCATATAAAGGAAAACATTCAACACAAATCCATGCAATGTACAGTACACAAACCTGTGGGGTTCCTAATCTCTGGTTACCCCAATGCATTGGCTGCATTATCCTATGCATTACTCTACCCTCGACATTGCTGACCACCTCACTCATGCTATTTCTTTTGGACACAGAAGCCAGGGAAAGAAAGGGGTCATTGTAGGGCGAGGACCAATGGTGTCAATAGGACCCATTGCTGCGTGTACATCTTTCTTATCTTGCCCCCATTGTTGTAACAGGCTGTCACCACATACCTTCTTACAACACTGCTGGCCATTCCTCTGTCCCATTGAAATGGCACTAACCTCAGATGAGGCTGCTAAGGTTTAATGGTGTGACACGGTCTTCCCTGCCAGACCTTCAGGAAGAGGATTCCTCTCTTTTGCACCACTCTTATGATCAGGACCTCCAGGTCTTTGGAGAATTGCAGCACGATCTTTCCCTCATCCAACATAGTGTTTAAAATATCTTTGACTGAGCAGGGCAGTTTCAGAATGCCAGTAGTCATCTTGGTGCTCAGTGGACTCTTAAAGATAGCACAGATGTTAGGATGCCTGTCTTTCAGTGGATATTTGCTGTGTGCCGAGTTGTTCCAAGAATGGCATGATGTAAGATAGGGCTAGAACTGGATGTAAGGGACACCTTAGAGGCAGGATGAGTTGTTAATGAAGTGAGCTTGGTAAAATATGGTGAGCAATCTCACTGGGCCTAGTGGAAGAAATCCTTCTAAAAAACTTGATGTAACTTGCACTTTGCGCAAAAATTGTAAGGTGACCCCAGTATCAATAATCCACTTCACCACACTCCAATGTTAACATCATCCTTTTCTTTTGTGAAAATTATGTACTCATTCAATACCTCTGCATATGCAAAAAAATTTCTTTTTCTCTAATAAGCACTACAATTTCCTCAATCATCATTTTTCATATACTTCTGAAGGATTTTTGGGTTCCCTTTTTTATGTCTTTGCTATTAATTCTCTTCAGTTTCCCCCTTCTATGCTCTGAATTCAAATTGATTACAAACCTTACTTTTTTCCATTTAGTTCAACCTCTTTTTTTCCCTCATTTGTCATCCAGGGAGTTCCAGATTTAGATGCCCTATCTTTTCACCTTATGAGAATTTATACTTGTCTGGTATCTCTGCTTTGAGGACCTGGAAATTTTTTTTTTTGAAAACAGATTTCCAGGCCAATTTACCTGTGCTTATTGACAATGGTTCTCTTGTATGTATCTACTTGCAGCTGCGGAATACCTGCAGTGACTCTGTGGAAATGACAATAAGTGTGGTGCTCGCCCACATTGTCTCCCATTGAATCTGTGTAGCTGTGGAGTGGCCACTTCCTGAAATCCATGAAACTCTCAACTTCTTGCCCACACCATAGTTTAACACTAGGTATCCGTCATGTTCCAAAATGCTGAGCTCTAGCATTTGTTCACACTTCCTGACCAGGTGAATCATTGTAGAGTGTCCATATGACTTAGGATGTGCATGTGATGGGTTCCCGTTGTCTTGCCATGCTGGTTAATATAGAAACGTCAAACCAATTTTTTTTCATTTTTAAGGTTGTTTAACTTGGATGGAAGTACCAAAATTCTAAAGGCCAGAAAAAATACCCACCACCAGTTAAAGAACTAGCCAATAAATTAATAATTTACTTAAACCATCATCTGTACACAGTGCTGACTTTGTGATTTTCTTTTTCTCCTCTGTTTGACTGGTATCTATCAGTCTTTCTTCAGTGAATAGGTTCAGCTAATTGTTCTCTATTCTTCAATGTATTAGTCAATTCAATTCTAATTAACACTTCTTTCTTAGTCCCTATATTGTTTGTTTATTTCTCAATTCCCCATTATGAAATTCTGAAGGCTTCTGGACAGAAACAATAGAGAGATACAGTTCCCATCGATGGAAAGATCTAGCCCCAGAGGATCCGATTTATGACGATTGACAAAAGAATTAATGGTGCATGAGTAAAACTAGTTATGTAGCAAATAATTAAGATCTGGAAGGTTCTGCCTGAGAGTGTGGTAGAAGCAGATTCAATGAAGGCCTTTAAAAGTGAATTGAATGATTATCTGAAGAGAAGAAAATTACAGGACTATAGCGAAAAGGTGGAGGAGTGGGACTGGATGAGTTGCACTTGCAAAGCATATACAACAGGTCAATCTGCCTCATTTTGTGGTGTATGTATTCCAAGATTCTATGTTTGGATGAAAAGGAGCTTACAAGGAAGCTGATCTCCATTTGGATATTCTGAACACACACTGCAAGTGACTATCCAAGTGGTACTGAAGATGAGGAAGATAGCTGTACGGAAATTACTAACACAGACTGAATAAAGCGAGCATTGCCTATGCATGCTGCAATACTTCTTTATTGAATCTGATGGACATTCCATCTTAACAATTGGATTTTCAAACACAAACGGGCAAGGTTCAGATCCAGATCTCGACCCCGACAGTTCAGCTTACTGTTTGCATCTGGCACTGATGCTTTGAATTGAACTCAGTTTAAGCTATTTCTTGCGGGAGGTACAGTTTGCACCCTTGCAGGATCTAGCCTTCCCACACTCAGTGCCTATTGGACCGTGTCCAACCGAAAATAGAGGATATTGGAAGGATAAAGTTTCCCTATGTAGGGTCTTTACTTTTCAAATGCCTTTGCATTCTCTGGTGGGCTCCTGAAATTGGGCAGCATTCAACCTCTGAGAAACACAATTTCAAAAAGGCTAATAAACTACTAGAAACAGCTTTTGCCATCATTTTCTGTAGCATCCTAGAGATCAGAACAATCTGAGCAAGAGAATTTTAAAAAAAAGAAGAATGAAAGACTGTCTAACTTCACTAACTGTGGCTCTCATCTTATTTGTAATCAATTGATTGATTTATTTATTGATTTATTTATTGTCACATGCACTGAAATACACTGAAAAGCTTTGTTTACAAGCGGAACAGGCAGATCACAGCAAGCAAAGGATGTACAGATCAAAAAGTCTTGAGGCATACAGGTTACATTATTTGAGGTGACAGTCTATTCAACAGCCTGATAACGGCCAGAAAGAAGCTGTTACTGAACCTGTTTGTGCGTGTGTTCAAAGGAACAAAGAAAATTACAGCACAGGAACAGGCCCTTCGGCCCTCCAAGCCTGAACCGAAAATGTTCATGCTTCTGTATCTTCTGCCTCACAGAAGAGGTTGTAGGAGATCATTACAAGGGTGTGGTGGGTCTTTGATGATGTTGGATGCCTTTCCATGGCAATGAGCCATGCAAATAGAGTCCATGGATGGAAGGTTGGCTTCCGTGATGGTCTGGGCTGTGCACAGAATCTTCTGTAGTTTCTTACAGTCCTGAGCAGAGCAGTTGCTATACCAGGCCATTATGCACCCAGACAGTATGCTTTCAATGGTGCATCTGTAGCAGTTGGTGAGGGACCTTATGGAAATGCCAAATTTCCTGAGCCACCTGAGGAAGAAGAAACATTGTTGTGCCTTTTTAACTGTCGCATTTACGTGAGAAGTCCAGGACAGGTTGTCGGTTATTTTCACTTCAAGGACCTTGATGCTCTTCACTCTCTCAACTTCAGTTCTGTTAATGTAGATGGGGGCATGTCCTCCTTTCTGAAGTCGATGATCAGTGCTTTAGTTTTGCCAACATTGAGAGATAGATTGTTTTTGTTGCACCATGTCACCAAGTCCTCTATCTCCCTTCTGTATTTTGACTCGTCATTGTTAGATATCCGTCCCACTACGATGGTGTCGTCACATGATAATCTGAGCAAGCTGATCAATCTAGCAACCTTTCATCATGATTTTGAATACCTCTTATCAAATCTCCTCAACTTTCCGTTCCCTGAAGAAAGCAGTCCCAATTTCTTCAATCAAGCCACATTTTGTGAATTATTTCTGCATTCTCTCTAATGCCTTCACATCTTTTCTAAAGTATGGCATCCAGAACTGAATACCATATTCCAACTGAGCTGAACCAGTATGCTATACAAGTTTAACATAAAGCTTTTGTGCTCTGTGCTCCTATTAATAAAGTTGATGCTGTATGCTTTATTAACATCTCCCTCAATCTGTTCTACTTCCTTTAATGATGCTTATATATGCATGTTATATGTGTAAGAGAGTTTAACATTCAGGACTCCATATGCTATGCGTATACAAAGTTGTGACTCTGCCTGGCGGTATGTTTGCTGTGGATATGCAAGTTGCATTCACAAATCAATTGATTATAGTAATGCTTGCTCATAATATGTATTCCATTTTGCTGTTGTTTAACTCCAGGTGTTCATTTATTTACAATTTCTGATAACTGATTATTAAACCATTATTATTAACATGACAATAACCCCTTTGTTCTTTCATGCCCTTTAAATTGGACCCTTTACTTTTTTCTCCTTCAGCGCTCAAAGTCTTTCCAAAATGAATCACTTCACACTTTTCTGCATTAAATTTCACCATTTCCATCAATCTGTCTTTTTCTAGTTCAGCGCTATCCTTAGTTTACAATGCTTCCAAGTTTCATATCAACAGAAATTGGAAGACTGTACCCTATATGCCAAGGTCCAGGACATTAAAAATCTATCAAAAAGACGAAGGAACAAAAACAAAGTTGCTGGAAAAGCTCAGCAGGTCTGGCAGCATCTGTGAAGGAGAAAACAGAGTTTTCTC
>NW_025973488.1:0-9032 GCF_021869965.1 Rhincodon typus
AGCCTTCCTGCTCCTCTGATGCTGCTTGGCCTGCTGTGTTCATCCAGCTCTACACCTTGTTATCTAGTATAAACTGCTCTCTGGATGGCTCTAGGACCTGGCTCCTTTGAAGATACTGTCCTGAAAATATTCCATGAATTCATTATTCAGCCAGCTTTATCAATTTGAGTCATTCAATCTACTTGTAGATTAAAATGACCCATGATTGTTGACATACCTTTCTCAAAACTCCCATTGTGTCTTCATGTATACCCCATCCTACAGTGTGTTTACTGTTAGGAGGTCTATAAATTTCTCCCACAAGTAACTTCTTTCTTTTACTGTTTCTCATCTCTACACATACTGATTCAATATTTTGATATTCAAAACTAAGTTCATCTCTATTATTCTAATGTCATCCTTAATTAACAGAGCTACCCCTCAACCTTTACTAGGCTACCTGTCCCTCCTAAATGTTATATACATTTGAACATTCAAGTCCCTGACTTTGACATCTCATGGCTAGGTTTCTGTCGTGGCTATTCAGATCACACATATTTATTTCTACTTATGCTGTCAGTTCTTTGAGCAGTTATGAATGACAATTGTGTTCAGTTACAGAGCCTTTAGTTCTGTCTTTTTTACTATTTTTGTAACTTCCAGCAACATCTGCTGGCACACACTTACTTTTCATCACTCTGTCCCTTCCTGCTACACACTGATCATCATTTCCCTTATTGCTACCTTGCTGTCTTACCTTATCTTTTCTAGTTAATTTATCATGTCTTTTCAAACCTGATTTGTATGCATAATCATGGGTCAAAACCATCTGTTCTGAGGTATGTTTACCATTTCCCTATTCTCTAACAAAGAATAAAGAAAATTACAGCACAGGAACAGGCCCTTTGGCCCTCCAAGCCTGCACCGACATGGTGCCCATCACAACTAAAACCCCCTACCCTTCCGGAGACTGTATCCCTCTATTCCCATCCTATTCGTGTATTTGTCAAGACGCCCTTTAAAAGTCACTACAGTATCTGCTTCCACTACCTCACCCGGCAGCAAGTTCCAGGCACTCACCACCCTCTGTGTAAAAAACTTGCCTCATACATCACCTTTAAACCTTGCCCCTCAAACTTTAAACCTGTACCCCCTAGTAACTGAATCTTCCGCCCTGGGAAAAAGCTTCTGACTGTCCACTCTGTCCATGCCCTTCATAATCTTGTAGACCTCCATCAGGTCACCCTTCAACCTCCATCGTTCCAGTGAGAACAACCCAAGTTTCTCCAACCTCTCCTCATAGCTAATGCCCTCCATACCAGGCAACATCCTGGTAAATCTTTTCTGTTCTAGTAGTCCCGCAAGATTTATGATGGCGCTAATGAAAAAAGATCACAGGGAATCTTACATTAATCCACAGTTGAATAAAAATCTCCACTGGTTTAATGTAAAGTTCATGAGGATGGTTCCAGGGATGAAAGGTTTTTGTTGTGTGGATAGAACAGGGAAACTGAAGTTGTTCCCTTTAGAGAATCATGAAGGTCATGAGTATATTTGACAGAGGTGCAAAACTATAGAGTGTCAATAAAGATTGGATGGGGGGGAATCAGTTCCCATTGGCAGAAGGGGAGGTAGTGGTAATTTCTCAGCTGATGAATCCGCTTTCCTTCATACTGAACACTGATTGGAGGATGTGCTGAGGGTGGCAAGTGCACAGGATGTACTCTGGGTGAGGAGCCTCAATGTACATCATCAAGAGTGGCTTAGTAGCACCATGGCTGACCATGCTGGTTGAGTCCTATAACATGATATCAGACTGAGTCTGCAGAAGATGGTGAAGAAACCAACAAGAGGGAAACGTCTGCTTGAACTTGTACTTGCTGGTCTATCTGTCCCAGATATGCCTGTCCATGACAGTATTGGTAGAAGTAACCACTGTGCATTCCTTGTGGAGACAAAGTCCCATCTTCACATTGAGGAACCCTCCATCATATTGTGTGGAACTACCAATGTGCCAAATGGAGCAGACTTTGAACAGATCTACCAACTCAAGACTGGGCAATCATGAGGTGCTGTGGATCATCAGCAGCAGCAGAATTGTATTCAACCACAGTCTGTAACCTCATGACCTGGTATGTATTCCACTCTACCATGACCATCAAGCCAGGTGATTAACCCTCAATCAATGGCGAATACAGGAGAGCACCAAGCATACCTAAAAACTAAGTGTCAATCTGATGAAGTCCCAATACCGGACTACTTGCATGACAAACAGTGGACGCAGCACTTATTAGATAGGGCTAAGTGATCCCACAAGCAACAGATCAGATCTAAGCTCTGCAGTCCTATCACATACAGTCATGAATGATAGTGGAAAATTAAACAACTAAGAAAAGGTGGAAGCTCCATAAATATCTCAATCCATAAGGATGGATGAGTGCAGCACATCAGTGCACAGGATAAGGCTGAAGTATTTGGATCCATCTACAGCCAGAAATGCAAAATGAATGATCCGTTTCAGCCTCCTTCTGAGGTCTTCAGCGTCTCTGGTGTCAGTCTTTGACCAATTTGATTCACTCCACATGATATCAAAAAATGGCTGAAAATGCAAATACTGCAAAGGCTGTGGGTCCCAGCAAAAGTCCAACAATATTGAAGAAAAATTGTGCTCCAGCAATAGCCGCATCCCTATCCAAACTATTGCACTACAGCTATAACACTGGCATCTATCCAACAATGTGGAATATTGCCCAGGTATGTCCTGTCCACAAAAAGCTGGACAAATCCAATCTACCATCCCCTTAGCCTACACTCAATCATCAGCAAAATGATATACAACATTGTTGACTGTGCTATTAAGCAGAACTCAGAAAGGAATAACCTGCTCACTGATGCTCAGTTTGTGTTCTGTCTGGGAACTCATAACAGTCCATGTTTGAACCAAGGCTGTAATCACCTAATAATATAGACTGGATGGATGCCTGGGACCTGATGGAACAAGTGACAGACATATTAATTAAGGACTGATTGGGTGTGAATTGGTTATATAAGTATGGGGAGCATGTAACCTGTGGGAGGTAGGGGGAGTTCCATGGAGTATGGTTAACTAAAATAAATCTGTCACAAACTGTGGGATTAAGTACAACTATCTTCTGCTGTATATAATATCATCAAAAGAGCTCAATGCAAGAGGTGAGAGGACAATGTCAGTCCTTGACATAAATTCCTCATTTGACCAATTGTGGCATTAGGGAGCTCTAGAAAAATGGGAATTAATGGAAATTGGGGGTGGGCAGGGGTGGATCTCTGTTGGTTGGAGTCATACCTAGCACAAAGAAAGATTGCTGTGGTTGTTGGAGGTCAGGACGTCACAGTGGGAGTTCCTTAGAATAGTGTCCTTGGCTCAAACATCTTCAGTTGCTTAATCGATGAACTTCCCTCTATCATAAGGTCAGAAGTGGGGATGTTCGCTAATGACTGCACAATGTTCAGCACCTTTTGTGACTTCTCAGACACTGAAGATGTCCTTCTCGAAACAGAGAGACCTGGACAACATCCTGGCTTGGACTATGAATGGAAAATAACATCTGTGCTACAAATGCCAGCCAGTAACTATCTCCAATAAGAGAGAAACTAACTGTGGCGCCATGACACTCAATGGTGTTATCATCACTGAATTCCCCACTATCAACATCTCAACTAATTGGTGTAGCTGCTTTCTGGAACAGAAAGGACTTGTAAGGTTTTAGAGTAGATTTGTAGCTCGGGTTGTGGATGGTGTGGTTGGTTGGCTCGCCGAGCTGTTTCGTTGTTCCACAGACGTTTCATTACCCTGCTGGGTAACATCATCAGCGCAGCCTCCGATGAAGCGCCATTGTGTTTTCCCACCTGTTATTTAAACTCTGGTGTCCGTTGAGCTGGATTACCTCACTTCTGGTTTTCCTTCGCAGTGGAGTGTATATGGGGTCTAGCTCTATGTGTTTGTTGATGGCTTTCTTAGTGGAGAACCAGGCTTCTAGGAATTCCTGTGCTTGTCTCTGCTCTCAGAGACTCTGAGACCTCTCTGCTCTCTTGTGAAAGAAAACCGGAAGTGAGGTAATCCAGCTCAACTGACCCCAGAGTTTAAATACCAGGCGGGAAAACACAACAGCGCTTCATCGGAGGCTGCACTGATGATGTTACCCAGCAGGGTAATGAAACATCTGTGGAACAACGAACCAGCTCGGTGAGCCAACCAACCGCAACAAGAAAGGGCTGTGTTGCAGCAGGAGACGATTGCTCAGAAACTACCGAAAGACTCCTGTCAAAATTACCAATTTACAGCAATTCGTTAAACAACAACGAAAGAACAAGTGTCCATGATGTCACATTGGCAACATGCATGAAACACCAATGAATTTCAAAATGTCAAGCAACTGAATGTGCAGTATAAAGGTTTGAAAAATGTTCTAGTGAAAACTACAGGACAAGAGAAGATGGGCTTCACGGTGGTACTAAAGGTTGCTGTAATTTTCAAATATAAATCCATGCTGAAAATCAAGTTCCTTGCAGGAGGTTTTGTGCATGTCCAAGACAGTGAGGATGTCTTGTGGTGCAATGGATGGTATCCCTACCAGAAACTCCAGATTTGAATCCCACTTGGGATATGATGATCATGGAAGGTTCATTTATAACATGGCCAAACAAGTTGAGTATTAGGCTATAAATTCTTCTAATAAGCTTGATAGCAGGCAGTAAGAGGGGAAAGTTTCATTGTGAGCCATCCTGCAGAAAGCAATGGAAAACCACTTACTCATAAGCATGGACCAAACCATCGGAAGTCCATGGCCCATCTCTCAGAAATGAGGATGGGAAAAAACCATGAGGGTGATTGAATGGGTGAGGATGGAGTGCAACTGTGGATCCAAAATGTGTAGAAAAGGCTTCCCAAAGGCCCATGCAAAGAGCCAAGCTCATTGGTGTAGGAGATGTTCATATCCCAAATAACTGATGAGATCAAGAATTACTTGCGAAGAAATAACACCCTCCTCTTGTAACTGCAATTTAGGCGCGACTTCTACAATTCAAAAGTTGGTTGTGTGCTTCACCAAACGGTTCAAGAATCATAAGACCAAAAGAACTACGGATGCTGGAAATCAGAAACAAAAGCAAATTGATGGAAAAACTCAGCAGATCTGGCAGCATCTGTGGAGAGAAATCAGTTAACGTTTAGGGTCCAATGACGACTCTTCAGAACCAAAACAGAAATTGCTGGAAAAACTTAGCAGATCTAGCAGCATTTGTGGAGAGAAATCAGAATCTGTTCTGAAGAAGAGTTACTGGACCTGATCCATTAACTCTGATTTCTCTCCACTGATGATGCCAGACCTGCTGAGCTTTTCCAGCAATTTCTGCTTTTGATTCAAGAATCACGTTTGTGCCAAATGGAAAAGGTGGATGGTTAATGGAGAAATAAACCTTCTGAAAGAGTATAAATACATATGCTGTCTGCTTGATGTTTTGTGTGGTTTCATTGTCCAATTGTGTGATGCTCCTAATGTACAAAATGTCATCAGATCATTCGAAAAATGTGGACTATCCAATTCAATGGATAAAGGATAGATGATTTGTTGTGAAAGAATGATTCTGAAACCGAAAGTGCCAAGTATAATCCAAAGTGGGATCTTTATAATGATGCTATCGCTAAAGTGACTCCATGAATCTGATTAATTACTTGTGTCAGCTACCAAAGATGATGAATTTGATGCTCATAAACCATTTTGATTGTGATTCAAATTATCCTTGTAGAATTAATTCATTCAATAAAACTTGTCTTATTAACTTAATTTGAATTACTTCTGTGATTTTGTTTCTCACATTTGAAAATGGCTATTGCCTACACCAACACCTGTGGTTCATATTTTATCTCCTGTTTTTATTTTTCTGGATAAGTTTTTTGAGGCTTCAAACGTGAACTTTTATGCTGGGATCTATGGTAATTCATGCTGCTTGACTGCTGTCTTTTCTCATTAGTGCCTTTTGAAAAATAACAGCCAAAGTCAACATTTGTTGTCATGCTATTGAAGTTAGTGGTGAATGCCAGGCAGAACTTTTGTGTAAGAAAACAAAAATAAAGCAATAATAACACACGCACAAACACACACACATGCACACACCCACACACACGCGCATCCACACATCAACACGCACACATCCGCACACCCACACGCACACATCCACACATCCACATACACCCCCACCTACACATGCACACGCACCCCCACACAACCCTCCCCACACACACACTCACACACTCACATTAGCAATTCACAAGTATTAGTTTTATTAGGTTTCCAAATATTATGATCTCCATAGACACAGTTTACATTTAAAGAGAAATTTGAATATCAAGCAACTTAAGTGAAAGAACCATGCCATAAGGTTTCATGTTTTGAACAAGAAAATCTTCGCTCTGTATATTTTTTAAAAATAGAAATAAAGCACAAATATTAACTCAACACTGCGGTTTGTCAAGATTTGGAGTACAAATCCAGTTCTCTTTTTACTTCTTAATTCCACCCAAGATTTCCATTATACATTGAGATTTTGAGGGGTCATTCACTCTCCTCGTTTTGGAATTCAAACCAATTATGCCACAGCTGTCTGGAATGTGCATTGATTTCACCTTTGTGTTCCAGCAATCTTGAGGTATGAAATTTGATGGGGATGCTTCTTGATTAACTTTTGACCAGGTCATCATCCAACTTTTCTTCAAACATTCCTGAATGTAGACTTCTTAGCTCAAGTTTGGATTGTTGAATTCGTGTTTAGTGATTTTAGTGTTTTAGTGATTTTTTTTTAAAACCTGGACTCCTTAGGGCCTCTGCACTCTGTAGCCTGGTTTGGACAGATACAGATTGCTTCACAGATCCTATCAGATTTCTCTCTCAATCTGCCTTTTCCAAGTTAACTGCTGATTGCCTCTGAAGAAACACACTGATGAAATGAAACAAAAGAACTCCTTTAACCCTAATGTCCATCTCCAAGGTAACACGGCATTCATTCAAAGTTTCAAGCAGGAATAATAAATTCTTTGCTTTCAAATAAACCCCTTTGATTCTGGGTCTCTATTGCATAATATATAACACCAATAGAATTAGTAGCCTTCTCTCTAGACTCAATGATTCTGTAACAAATTCCTCTTAACTTGGGAACTACATGAATAATGTAAATACTTTATTGAAATAGCTGCAGACCTTCGAACACTGTCAAAATTTCAGATGAAACATCCATTGTTTAAGTTTTCTCACTTCTACTTCTGACTTTATTAAATGGACACAGTTTTTACTCCAGACCTGTTTTGAATTTAACCTAGTGCAGAGTTGTTTTATCAGGTCCTGGGGAGTGTTGCTGAACAAAGAGACCTTGGAGTGCAGGTTATATTTCCTTGAAAGTGGACTCACAGGTAGATAGGATAGTGAAGAAGGCGTTTGGTATGCTTGCCTTTATTGGTCAGTGCATTGAGTATAGGAATTGGGAGCTCATGTTGCGGCTGTACAGGACATTGGTTAGGCCACTTTTGGAATACTGCATGCAGTTCTGGTCACCCTGCTATAGGAAAGATGTTATGAAACTTGAAAGGGTGCAGAAAAGATTTACAAGGATGTTGCCAGGAATGGAGGGTTCGAGCTATAGGGAGAGGCTAAATAGGCTGGAGCTATTTTCCCTGGAGCGTCGGAGGCTGAGGGGTGACCTTATAGAGGTTTGTAAAATCATGAGGGGCATGGATAGGGTGAATAGTCAAGGTCTTTTCCCCAGCGTGGGGTAGTCCAAAACTGGAGGGCATAGGTTTAAGGTGAGAGGGGAAAGATTTAAAAGAGACCTAAGGGGCAACTTTTTCACACAGAGGGTGGTGCATGTATGGAATGAGCTGCTAGGGGAAGTGATGGAGGCTGGTATAATTACTACATCTAAAAAGCATCTGTGTGAATCCATGAATAGGAAGGGTTTAGAGGATATGGGCCAAATGCTGACAAATGAGACTAGGTTAGTTTAGGATATCTGGTTGGCATGGACAAGTTGGACTGAAGCGTCTGTTTCTGTGCTGTACAATTCTATGACTCTGTTCGGACACGGACTGCTTCAGTATCTGAGGAGTCACAAATGATGCTGAACATTGTGCAATCAAATGCCAAATCTGGTATTTACAGTTTTATATATTGTGTATATAATGGTAATAATGCATTACAAATACAATACTATTTCACAGTTTTACCAACAACGAGTTAGAGATTTTTTTCTCCTGTTGACTCAGGTACAGAATCACTGATGGAAGGTTTAAAAGAACAGATAAAGCTAAAGAATGAGTTGAACAGCCATAACTGCTATGAAGGCTTTACTCCTGTGATAATGGTTCTTGTGATTTTCTTTCATTGCTGTGTTTTAGATATGATTCTTGATCATCAGGAGTCATCCATGGAACTGGATGAAAACATACGTGTGAAAGTGCGTGAAGCTCTTCTGAAAAGACATCACCATCAGATTGAGAGAAAAAGGAACAATCTCATTCCAATTGTTAGGTCCTTTGCTGAGGTTGGGAAAAAACAATCTGAACCTCATTCCATGGACAAGGCAGGTAAGAACACAAACTCTGACTCAAAATCATAAACAAAAATACTCTTTTAGTATTACTCGGTTTGGAGACAACTGGACAATCATATATTGAAATGGTATGGCTGAGTGCCATAACTTTGAGGTTGGGTATATTGGTCAGATATCCTTTATCCACATGTCCAAAAACTAAAAAGACCTAAAAACGGGAAGATCTTTTCGAAAACAGACTTGAACAGATCTATACACATGCTGAGTTTGGACCCTTTGGATAAGGCCCAAACGGACTTAAAAGCAAAGAAAACGTAGTGTGGAGCTGGAGGAACACAGCAGGCCAGGCAGCATCAGAGGAGCAGGAAAGTTGACATTCTGGATTGGGGCCCTTCTTCAGAAAAGGGTCCCAACCAGAAATGTCAACTTCCCTGTTCCTCTGATGCTGTCTGGCCTGCTGTGTTCCTCCAGCT
>NW_025973489.1:0-9032 GCF_021869965.1 Rhincodon typus
GGCGGGCACCGGCCCGGCTGGTCAGTGTCCGGGGGGGGGGGGGGGGGGGCGGGCAGCGGCGGGGCGGGTGGGGGCCGGGCGGGGGGGGGAGGGGTGGGGGGGGGGGAGAAACTGCCCACTCTGGTGAGTGATGAGTGACTGGAGTGGGGAGTACTGTCCAGACTGGTGAATATCTAGGTGGAGTTGGTGGGCACTGCCCAGACTGGTGAGTGATCTTTGGGACAGGGATAGGGGACGCTGCTGTGTCCAGTGGAATTGCCCACAATGGTGATTGATCTTGAAGGTGGAGGAGTGGGCATGGTACTCTACTCAGGCTGGTGAGTGGCTGGGGATATTGTACTGTCCAGACTGATGTGTAAGTCTGGATTGGTTGGGGTACTGCTCTTGCTGGCAGAGACTCCACATGGAAGTGTTTCTCGCATCTGCTTGTTGTCGGTTGTTTGCCATTGTTTAAGGCTGGATGTTGTTGTTGTTATTGTCTGGACTTGTCGGTCTTCCTGCACTGAATGTGACAGATGCTGGATGGGGTTGTAAGAGTGTCGATGGTTGTATTCAGTCACTGCTGTTCAGACCAATTTGTGGTGATGTTTGAGACAAGCTGTGAATAATCATTTTCTGCTGACCAAAGTACTTTTGCAGTGTTATTTTAATGGATTATTTGTTTTTTTTTAAATCAGGTTGTGGTGTCCGCTAATTTTCAAGAATAATAATTATGCATTTTTGCACAGTCTAAACCATTTGTTAATAATTGTTGCTTGGAGAAAGTTTCATGATAACCTAGATATACGTTTACAGAAGAACATGGTTAATGTGTTTCTGATGCTGGACTAAAAACAGTCTGATACCTATATATTTGGCATCCTTTTAAATTCAGACTTTATGACCACCAGAAGAGTGGGACTAGAAAAGCGATCAGTTCATTCTTCCAACCCTGGTCATACTAATCAGTTATAAAGGTTTAAGGCCCTTCAGAGAAATAGGACAAGGAAGAATAGTAATATTAAAAAAGGCAGCAGAAAGAGGACAAGTCTATACAGCTGCCTGGACAGTTGTCATATTGTGTCTAATTGAGGGATAGAAGACTAAGTAACTTCTTGGGATAGGGATCTTTTGGTACATTTTTCTAGATACCAATGATTAATTTGTGAGATGCATAAACCAACCTAGTGGTCAGTGAAGCTTGTTGTTTCATTAATCTTTACAGTTATCACTGATAAGAACTGGGTGAGATGAAAGGTGGAAGGGAAGATTTTGGTGAATGTATCAGCTTTGAAAGTACTTAATATTGCATTGATGTTAGGTTTTTACATTTGTCTTTTTGCTTTGCAGGAATTGCCAAAACAGCCGTATAGAAGTAGATATTACAGAGATAATACATTTGGGAGGTAAAAGAGCTGTGAATTGTTTTAACTGAAAACATTTGAATGCTTGATGGAGAAATCTGTGCTAGTACTCATTAAATTCTTACCTATTTAAAGATTTAAAAATCACAAAAGTTGGTGGTTGTGCAAAATCATCCAATTTGTTTTAATTGATTTTGGCCAGGGTATTGAAACTGAATAAAAAATATCGCCATATTAATAAAGAAGTGGGGATGCTGGAAATCTGAAACAAAAACATAAAATGCTCAGGAAACTCAGCAGGTCTGATAGCATCTTTGGTGAGAAAGCAGAGTCACATTTTGAGCCCTTCAGAACAGACTCTGCTTTCTCTCCGTGGGTGTTGCCAGACCTGTTGAGTTTCTCCAGCAATTTCATCTTTTTTCATTTATTCACTCGTGGGATGTGGACGTCACTGGTTGGTCATCATTTAACGCCTGGCCCTAGCTGCCCTTGAGAAGGTGGTGGTGAGCTGCCACCTTGAACTGCTGCAGTCCATGTCCTGTAGGTAGATTGACAATGCCCTGTGGGAGGAAATTTCAGGATTTTGACTGACTTTTGATTTTTTTTTTGTTTCAGATTTTATTGCTACTTTGTTTTGTAGTTCATACTATAGTTTTGCAGTTATAAAATTACCTTTTAAGAGTAATAATCAAACCTGCTTAAAGGTTGAATCGCCAACTTTTGGCTAAAAGTTAATTTAATTTTTGATCTGCCAGGTGTAAAAGTTGATCCCCAACCTTTAGCCACAAGTCCAAACTGTCTTGTACTACCACTCACTTGCCACTCAAGTCATGCGCGTCCTAGTGTTAATCTGCTTGATGGAATTGTAGAATGCCAGTTTTGAAGACAGCTGTTCAGCTGTGTGTGTCTGCATGTCAGCAGTTAAGCCTACCACCACACTGGTGCATGCTGCATCTGTGCAAATCCTGCCTCGAATGTGACAAAATGGTATCAAGAAGGAATGGCAGATACATAGCAGAATTCAAACTTAAAGCTGTTGAAATTGTACAGCAGACAAATAATTTTGCAGGAGCTAAAGAATTGAAGGTGTTAGAGAAGAACATTTATGATTGGAGGAAGGACAGTTCACACCTTAGGTAGCTGCTGAAGAATAAATGAGTGAACAGTGACAAAGCGCTACATGTGGCTGCTGTTGGAAGATGAAGTTGCAAAGTTCGTGTTAATGAAAGTCGCGAGAATGTACTCAGTTTCTTGAGGATCTATCTGAATCTTCACCCTGAGAAAAGACATTGCAAATTTTTAAAGCTAGCCCCTTGTTGGATTGCTGCATTTGTATTCTTGTACTGTGACAGAAGTCCAAGACTTCACAGCATCTTCCAACAGAATCTGATGATAGTCTTATCTCACATAAATTTATTTTCAAACATTGACAAAAAAATGGAAACCTATTGGCCTGTATAGAGAACAGGATTAAGACACCCATGAATTTTGACATGCCAGCCAGTCAAACAGTGACCAGTGTTGGAGAGAAAATAGTATTAGTGAAGACATCTGCCCGTAAAAAGAGTAAATTTACCATTGTGCAGTCGGGTATGTCAGATGGGACAAAGGTAAATCCAATGGTGATGTTCAAGAGAGAAAGCGTCCAAAGACAACAATTCCCACAAGGGTAGTCCAAACCCACATCCATAATAAAGGATGGATGGGCACAGGTGCCTTAAAAATATGGTTGGGTTTGGGGATTCTGGTCATTATTTAAAGAACAATTCTGTAAAGAATAAGCCTTCTCTTCTGGGACATTTTCAGGTTATGCTTTTTGTTGATATTACTGAAGTTAGAATGCAAAACGGTGATATTGCATTAATTCCCGGTGGTTTTACTGGTTTTGTTTCTTCAAACAGGCCCTTCCAACATAGCATGAGGAAAATAGCTGACTGGATTGTCAGAGAAGAAAAGATATTCACCAAGGGAGGGAGTGTAGGAACTCTGATGTTAGCAGTCATGTGTGAGTGAATTGTGGAGGCCCAGGATGAAATCAGAATGGAGATTGTCAACAAATCATTCAAAAAATGTGGAAAGTTGAATGTGCTTGGTAGCACAGAAAACTATTACTTGGAGAATAATGATGTGATTTTTAATGCAGATGTTAGTGTTCCAAAGCTATTACTTATGAAGAGAGACTGGACAGACTTGAGTTTGTTTTCCTTGGAGCAGAGACTGAGGGTGATGTGATTGAGATGTATAAAATTAAGGGGCATTGACAGGAAGAAACTTTTCCCCTTGTTGGACCAGTGACAGGGGACATAGCTTTAAGATAAGGGGCAGGAAGTTTAGAGGGGATGTGAGGAAACATTTTTCCACGGAGTGGTGGGAATTTGGAACTTGAAAGTGGTAGTGGCTGAAACTTTCATAACATTTAGTCTTATTTAGATATGTATTTGTGATGCTAAGCTATACAAGGTTATGGGCCAAGTGCTGGAAAAAGGGATTAAAATGGGTGGTTGCAGACATTGGCTTTGGAAGTTGGGCTTGTACTTGTTGGAATATAGAGGAATGGGAAAGAGACCTGCTTGAAACATACAAGATTCTTAGAGGACTTAACAAGGTAGGAGGGGAAGGGTTGATTTCTCCTGTTGGGAGTCTAGGATCAGAGGGCATAATCTCAGAATAGGGGGTCAATCATATAAAACAGATGAGGAGAAATTTCTTCTCACGGTAAAGAATCTGTGGAATTCTATACCACAGAAGGCTGTCTAGGCTGGGTCATTAAATATATTCAGGTCTGAGACAGGTTTTTATTCATAAGGGAATCAAGGATAATGGAGAAAAGACAGGTAAATGAGGATTATCAGATTAGCAATTATGTGTAAATCACCACTAGCTATCTTTATTTTGGCTACTTCTTAAAAAAGCTCTCAATTAAGTACTGAAACAATGATTTTAAACTTTATTGCATGTTGCAACCAAAAAAGACCCTTGGAGTAAGCAAGTTAAACCTCACAACTCAACTTGGCTATCTGAGACAACAAGGTGTAGAGCTGGATGAACACAGCAGGCCAAGCAGCATCAGAGGAGCAGGAAGGCTGACGTTTTGGGCCTAGACTGAAGAAGGGTCTAGGCCCGAAATGTCAGCTTTCCTGCTCCTCTGATGCTGCTTGGCCTGCTGTGTTCATCCAGCTCTACACCTTGTTATCTTAGGTATAAGTAGCTAGATACAAAGTCTTAAGAACAAGGCAGAAAGAAATAAAGATCAAAGTTCAAAATTACAGTAATTCTAGTATAGCATTAAAAAAATGAAGACAAAGTTAGAAGTTAAACATTACAGACCCTTCGTAGTATGAAGTAGAAAATAAAGAAAGCTAAATGTTTAAACATTAGCCTTTCCGAAATGCTTAGTCATGTGGGGACTGCACTTCCTACAAGGTTTCGATCTCCTCCGCTTTGGCACGCTTTCCCCACACAGTCCATTCCAGGGGTCCCACTTCAGGGCCACCATCACCACGCTGCTAGGAGCAACAGACTGGGCCTAACATGGTTTGACAACTTCTTAGATGCTGCCCTTTCAATCTGATGTATTTTTTTTTACTGCAGTGATTTATCCTCTAGCTGTGTCTTACAAAGGTAAACTGGGCATCACATTTATCAAGATTTATTAACCTCATCACTTCAGGTGACCTCCCACCCACAGCTTCTAACCTCATCGTTCCCCAAACTCGCTCCACCCGTTCCTATCTCCTTTCCAAAATCCACAAAACAGACTGCCCTGGTCGACCCATTGTCTCCGCCTGTTCCTGCCCCACCGAACTCATCTCCACTTATCTCGACTCCATTTTCTCCCCCTTGGTCCAGGAACTCCCCACCTACGTCTGTGACACCACCCACGCCCTCCACCTCCTCCAAAATTTCTGATTCCCTGGTCCCCAACACCTCATCTTTACCATGGACGTCCAGTCCCTGTACACTTGCATTACCCAAGCAGATGGCCTAAAGACCCTCCGCTTCTTCCTGTCCCGCAGGCCCGACCAGTCCCCCTCCACTGACACCCTCATCTGCTTAGCTGAACTTGTCCTCACCCTTAACAACTTCTCCTTCAATTCCTCCCACTTCCTACAGACAAAGGGGGTGGCCATGGGTACCCGCATGGGCCCAAGCTATGCCTGCCTCTTTGTAGGATACGTGGAACAATCCCTCTTCCAAAGCTACACTGACCCTATCCCCCATCTCTTCCTCCGTTACATCGATGACTGCATCGGCGCCGCCTCGTGCTCCCACGAGGAGCTCGAACAGTTCATCCACTTCGCTAACATCTTCCACCCCAACCTTAAGTTCACCTGGACTATCTCTGATACCTCCCTCTCCTTCCTGGGCCTCTCTGACTCCATCTCTGGCATCTACCTGGAAACCGATATCCATTTCAAGCCTACCGACTCCCACAGCTACCTAGAATACACCTCCTCTCACCCACCTTCCTGCAAAAAGGCCATCCCCTATTCCCAATTCCTTCGCCTCCGCCGCATCTGCTCCCGGGATGAGGCATTCCACTCCCGGACATCCCAGATGTCCTCGTTCTTCAAGGACCGCAACTTCCCCTCCACAGTGGTGGAAAATGCCCTCGACCGTGTCTCTCGCATTTCCCGCAACTCCATCCCTCACACCCCCTACCCGCAATAACAACCAAAACAGAATCCCCCTCGTCCTCACGTACCACCCCACCAACCTCCGGATCCAACGCATCATCCTCCGACACTTCCGCCATCTGCAATCTGATCCCACTACCAAAGACATTTTTCCCTCCCCACCCTTATCTGCTTTCTGGAGGGACCACTCTCTCTGTGACTCCCTTGTCTGCTCCACACTTCCCACCAGCCCCACCACACACGGCACTTTTCCCTGCAACCGGAGCAAGTGCTACACCTGCCCCTACACCTCCCCCCTCACCCCCATCCCAGGCCCTAAGAAGACCTTCCACATCAAACAGATATTCACATGCACATCTGCTAATGTGGTATACTGTATCCGCTGTTCCCATTGTGGCCTCCTCTACACTCGGGGAAACCAAGCGAGGCTTAGAGACCGCTTTGCAGAACACCTACGCTCGGTTCGCAACAAACAACTGCAGCTCCCAGTCGCGAACCATTTCAACTCCCCCTCCCATTCCTTGGACGACATGTCCATCCTGGGCCTCCTGCATTGCCACAATGATGCCACCCGAAAGCTGCAGGAACAGCATCTCATATTTTGCTTGGAAACCCTGCAGCCCAAGGGTATCAATGTGGACTTCACAAGTTTCAAAATCTCCCCTCCCCTGACCACATCCCAAAATCAGCCCAGCTCGTCCCCGCCTGCCTAACCATTCCTCCCACCTAAAGCCCTACCCCCATCTCCTACCCACTAACCTCATCCCACCTCCTTGACCTGTCCATCTTCCCTGGACCTACCCCCTCCCTAACTCCCCACCTACATTCACCTTTACTGGCTCCATCCCCGCCTCTTTGACCTGTCTGTCTCCTCTCCACCTATCTTCTCCTTTATCCATCTTCTATCCGCCTCCCCCTCTCTCCCTATTTATTTCAGAATCCCCTTCCTCTCCCCCATTTCTGAAGAAGGGTCTCGACCCGAAACATCAGCTTTCCTGCTTCTCTGATGCTGCTTGGCCTGCTGTGTTCATCCAGCTCTACACCTTGTTATCTCACATTTATCAACATGGTTTAAGTTTTCAGATGCATGCAAGTGATTTTCCCATGGTAAAGAGTACTGTTATACCGTAAGAACAGAAAAAAAATGTACTTGGGTAATATTAATGTCATAATCTGAAGTGATTTAAAGTCTACAGTACTTTAACGTTGAAAAGAGAAATGGGGCTGCAGCTTTCCCTTACTCTGGGACTATTTTGATTTATAGGACATTTAGTGTAACTTAGAAAAGACAAAGCTTTTCTTAACACTTTCCATAGGCTTCATTGTCTGCAGTTGTAATGGGCTGTTTCTGACAGTTTAGCCCATTACGATAGGTTGAGTTTCAAATGCTGAGAAGCACTTATCTGAACAACAGGTTGTGTTCACAGTTAGACTGACAATTCTAAGAAACTATTAAAGGATCATCTATCTTAAATGTGGTTAAATGGATTTTGTTTCAAAAGGAGTGACCAATTAAGGGGATTTAAACATTTCATTTGATCTGGATTTTTAAAAAAATATGAATAGTTATGACTTTTTTGACAGCTCTTCATTGACTGGTTCAAAGATATCCCATTGCGGTCAGTATCGTTATTTAAGAAACAATAACAATTTGTTACTATATTGCATTTTGCTCCACTCAACAAATCACATTGAAACATCCTCACACACACGTATAGACTGTAAACCAAGAAATACAAATTGAAATATGGTTGACTGGCAGAGCAGGCTTGAGGGGCCAAACAGCTTACTGCTGTTCCTATTTTGTATAGTCTTAATTCAATGCCAAATCATGCACAGAAAACAAAATGCAGAGGAGCAAAGAAATATAGGACTAGAGAGAAATAAAAGAAACAAATCAAAATTTGTGAAGAGTAAGCTATTCAGTGCAATCAGCCTGCTCCACTATTCCAAGATTATGGCTAATCTAATTATGGTCTTAACTCTAAACAAGAAATGCTAGAGATGACAGCGGGTCAGGCAGCATACATGGAGAGACAGCAAGCCAACGTTTTGAGTCTAGATGACTCTTCATCAGAGCTCTAGTGAAGAGTCAGCTGGACTCGAAACGTTAGCTTGCTGTTTCTCCATGGATGCTGCCTGATCCACAGTGATTTCCAGCATTTTTTGTTTTCAGTGGATTCCAGCAACTGCAGTAACCTCTCCTTTGCTGTCTGTCCCTGCATCCACCTAGCCCCAAATAAAGATGGAAAGAAAAATATTTTTTAAAAAACTATTTTTAAACTCTCCTTTTATCAAAATTGGAAGGAGTGAGATTCTAAACAAAGTGATTTTTCAGAGTTAGAGCTTGGCAGTAAATCAAGAGACATCATTGATCTGATATATCTCAGTTAATATGACATACACTTAAAGGGTACATGCTCATAATATCATCACCGTACCACAACATGCAATTTGAGGGTATAATATTATCAGATTCCATCTTAACTCGAACCACTTGAAACATGACCCATTGAGAAAAGCATATGACTGTTTGTAACCGCACAACATCACATTAGCCCAGATACTGAAGTGTCCATGACTGTAATATATGTACACATCACTAGCTATAAATAAATGTCTGTTGAATCTTTCCATTACCAATGTATAATTCTTATGTTACAGGAGATAACACATGCATCACCACATCAGGTACAAATGGTTAGCAGCAGTGACTGTTTATAAGATGCCAAGTTCCCGTTAGCAGACAACATCATTGAACATCAGCTAGTTGATAGCTCTGGACTTCAAAGCATTTGGAAAACTAACTGCACCCATTTCTGTGAGCAGTGATTTACAAATTGGAAAGCCGGGAGGCAGAAATACCTTCTTTTTGCTTAAAATATAAGTTCTGTCAAGTTAGAGGTCCTATGTCTCTTTTGAACATAAAGCTTTCCAATTTAAAATGGAACATACAACATCAAAAAGTGTTCTAACTGCATAAATACAGGGCTCTCCCGAATGAAATACAGCTTTTGAAACACTAAAAAGCAGTTTCTAAACTGACCAGGCT
>NW_025973490.1:0-9031 GCF_021869965.1 Rhincodon typus
CCTCAAGACTCCTTTAGCCCAATACTGTAAATCTATGCCTGCTGGCTATTGACTTCGTCCAACTGGAAACAGGTTCCTCCTATCCAGTATCTAGGTCACTTGTACTTTGATAGCTCAATTAAGCATCTCCTCAGTTCCAAAGAAAACAACCCTAGTTTATCCATTTTCCTTCAACTACAATTCCTGGCAATATCCGCTTAAATCTTCTTTATAACCTCTCTTTAGATATACAACTTCCTTCCACTAGTACCATAACCACAACGCGTCCAGTACTTTACAGTCCAAGGAGAAGAAGCCTACTTACTTTATAACTTGAAGTTTATGCTGCAAGGGTCCTTGGTTTGTTGCTTTGTTTGTGTTCTGGAAGTCTCTGAGACTCTCGGTTTTCTCAGTTAAGTTAGTTGGTCCAGGAAGGAGGGCAGGACTAATGAGTCTCTCCTGAACATCACACTTCAGACAGGCTATGAGAAAGAAATAGATTATATAAACCAAATTATTTTTACACATAGAGACAAAAAAAACTACAGATGTTGGAATCCAAGGTAGACAAACAGAAGGCTGGAAGAACGCAGCAGGCCAGGATCATCTGGATGAAAGGAGCAGTCAACATTTCAGGTATTACCCTTTTCCAGGATCATTCCTCCAGATTCTCCCTGGCCTGCTGTGTTCTTCCAGCCTCCAGTTTGTCTACCTATTTTTACACATTGTTCACTATACCTTCCCTATATTGGTAACTAGTGATGTGACATCATGGAAATAAAAGAATAAGAACATAAGAAACAGGAGCAGAAGTAGTTCATTGATTCATCAATACCTGTTCTTCCAGTCAGCAAGATTGTGGCTGATCAGATTATGGCCATTATTCCACTTTCCTGACTTCCCCTTCAGCCCGTGCCTCCCTTGTCAATCAAAAATCTGTCTGGCCTTAAATACATTAAACAATCCAGCCTCTGCTGCTTGCTGGAGAGAGAATTCTAAATACTAATGACCCCCTGAAAGAACATTCATGCCACCAGGTGCCAGGCAATGACCATTTCCAACAAGAGAGAATCCATCGCTGAATCCACCACTTTCAACAATATGGGGTTACCAGTGAACAGAAATTGAACTGAGCCAGCCATATGTACTAAAAGAGCATGTCAGGTTGGTAATGTTGCTGCGAGTGATTCACCTCGTAAATCCTCAAAACTTGTGTTTCAACTACTTGGTACAGGTCAGAAGTATAATGGAATGGTCAAGTTCAACTTCAACACCATTCAAGGCACTTCATAGCAACCAGGAGAAAGTAGTCTGTTTGATTGGCACTTCATCCATTACTTCCAACATTCATTCCATCACTGATTCACAATGGCAGCAGCATGCATGTTCTACAATTTGCTCTGCACCGACTCACAAATAGTCCTTCCCCTGACTCTACTGCCTAAAAGGATAAGGGTTGCATGAGATCACCATAATCTCCAAGTTACACACCATCCTGATGTAGAACTATATCATTGTTCCTTCAGTGTTATTGGGTCAAAATCCTGGAACTCCTTTCCGAGCAGCACTGCAAATGTACCTACTGCACATGGACTGCAGCAGTTCAAGTAGGCAGCTCGCCACTACCTTCTCAAGGGCAATTAAGTATGGGCAATAAATGCTGGCTTAGCTAGTGACATTCACATCCAGTGAATGAATTGAAAAGTCTTTCTCATCTTCATCTTAAATGGGACGCACTTATTTTGAATCTGTGCCCTCAGTTCTGGATTCTGTTAAGAACCAGGTATCACTGTTACACACAGTTTCTCAGGTTAATAAGACACTAGCATTGGTCACAGAGGCAAGCAATGAGTTATTTATCTCAGTTTTGTCATTGCAGGTGTAAGGATACATAATGGTGTGACAAATGGTATGTTGGCCTTCATAGGGAGAGGATTCAAGTACAGTAGTAGGGATGTCATGTGGAGTATTGTGTGCAGCTTTGGTCTCCTTATCTGAAGGACAATGTTCTGGCATTCCATGACTTGCAAAACTGCTCAATTGTTCTGAACCAGACTTTGGAATAACAGATCTCGCACTCCAAGTTTATAACTTAAATAAAAACTAACAATTTATTACTAATAATGTAACTTCAGCAAAACACAGATAACAATTTCATGATGGATACCAGACCTTCAGAAATCCTAGGTAAATTGGCTCTCCACAGGCAAATAGAATTGCATATCTTGAATTCTGAAGTCACCAGTAATGCAAATAGTTTTAGCAGACTTCTAGAAATAGTTACTTATTTTATACAAACTGGGATTCTTTTCTCAGAGCATTTAACAATTCAACAAGTGAAGAGAAACCAGAGAGAGACAGTAAGATGAAGCATCTCAGTCTCTGGAAGTTTTCAAAGATCACACTGACTCCTGCCAAAACCCAGTCAGAACTGGTTCTTTGCTTTTCCTTTACAACCAACGTTCTTTGCTGTTAACACTAGTCCTCCCTTGATTGACAAATTCAATATCCAACTAGTCACTAACCCTGAGGAGGGACACACCTCAGTGCCAATTCATCTATAATTTCCTTAGATCAGTAACTAAGTTGCATTATTTTCCAGGCCAGATGCCAACAGAAAACATCTGTCTTTGTTCTCTTCTATTTTAAAACAAATTGCTATTCAAAGTTTAATTTGGCTCCAAACAAAAAAATACGCAGGGTAAATGCAGGAAGGATGTTCCTGACAACTGGGGAATCCAAAACCAGTGGTTGCAGTTTAAAGCCATTTAGGACTGAGATGAGAATTTTTTTCAGACAGAGAGTGGTGAGCCTGAGGAATACTCTGTCACAGAAAGCAGCTGAGGGCAAAGTATTGAATGTTTTAAACAAGGAGTTAGATATAGTTCTGAGGGCTAAAGGGATCAAAGGGTATAAGCAGAAGGTGGGAACAGGGTACCGAGTTGGATGATCAGCCATGATCATGTTGAATGGAGGAGCAGGCTCAAAAGTCTAAATGGCCTATATTGTGTTTGTGGTTCACTAGAACTAAAAACAGAACATGAGGTAGACGAAGGGTAAATTAGAACAGAGAATACTTTATATTATAGAACATAGAACAGTACAGCACACAACAGGCCCTTCAGCCCACAATGTTGTGCTGACCCATTATCCTACTCTAAGATCAAACAAACCTGCATACCCTTCATTTTACTAGCCTCCCTCCCTATTTCTTTTGAAACATCTAAACCCCAGAACATCCAACAACCGTTTCTGCCCCTATGATATCTAAGTCTCCATAATGGCCACAACATCGTAGCTCCGAGTTTTGATCCATGCTCTAAGTGTATTACCCTTATTCCTGACACATCTTGCATTAAAATAGACACACTTCAACCTGTCACACTGACTGCAACTTTTCCCTATCAACTGTTTATCCTTCCTCACAGACACTCTGCATGCTGTATCTGCCTGTACACCAGCTACCCCATCCTCTGATCCGTAGCTCCGGTTCCCATCCCCCTGCCAAACTAGTTTAAACCCTCCCGAAGAGCTCTAGCAAACGTCCCGCTTGTACAGGTCCCACCTTCCCAGAAGATATCCCAATGATTCACATATCTGAAGCCCTCCCTCCTACACCAGCTCTGAAGCCACTTGTTCAACTGCACTCACTCTCTATTCCTAGCCTCACTAGCCCATGGCACTGGTATAATCCTAAGATTACTTATCCTGCCTTTTAGCTTCCAACCTAACTCCCTATATTCACTTTTCAGTCCTTGTCCCTTTTCCTACTTATGTCATTGGTACCGATGTGTACCGCAACTTCTGGCTGCTCACCCTCCCCCTTAAGATTCCTGTAGACTCGATCCAAGACATCCCTGACCCTGGCACCCAGGAGGCAACATACCATCCAGGAGTCTCATTCGTGACCAGAGAATCTCCTGTCTGTTCCCCTAACCATTGAATCTTCTATCACTTTGCTCTCCTATTCTCCCCCATTCCCTTCTGAGCCACAGAACCAGGCACAGTGCCAGAGACCTGGCAACTTTGGCTTTCCCCTGGTAGGTTATCCCCCCAACAGTATCCAAAGTGGTGTACTTACTATTGAGGGGAACGGCCACAGGAGATCCCTGCACTGTCTGCCTATTCCCTTTCCGTTTCCTGATGGTCACCCAGCTACCTCTTTATCTTGTAACTTAGATGTGACTACCTCCCTATAATTCCTCTCTATCACCCCCTCAACCTCCTGAATGATCCGGAGTTCATCCAGCTCAAACTCCAGTTCCCTAATGTGGTCTGGGAGGAGCTGGAGTTGGGTGCACTTCTCGCAGGTGAAATCAGCAGGGACACTAGTATTAACCTTACCTCCCACATCCTATAAGAGGAGCATGCAACTGCCCTAGCTTCCATCCCCTCTGCTCTAAAATGCCAAAAGGGATAAAGAGAAAGAAAAGAAAAATCTCACCTTACCGACCCTCCACACAGAGTCTTTTTTTTTGATTAGAGGAGGAGGATGGGTGGGAGACACTACATGTATGACCTCTTAGCTCCACAGTCAGTGTTAGACTGCCTCCCATAGTTCCTGTGCCAGGTCACCTGACCCACTCTCTCAATGGTGCGACAACACACAGCTATATAACACACCTCCCCCTTTATCTCCACACTTCCTTTTTATATATACATATATTATATATTTTATATATACATACCCAACAATTATACCTAACATGTATACATCATTAGGAATACTTCCAAAAAAAAGAAAAAAGAAAATGACCCTTCCATAGCTTACATTGATATGATCAGTCTCTCATCAGGATGGGAATTCCTCGAAGACTGTCTCCTTGTCTCAGCAACCTTTTCTAGCGTAGTCTCCTCCCAGGCTTCTAGAAGCTCCTGTTGTTTTGCAGATACATCCCTCTCAGAATGGCTGTTGTTACCCTGTGACATTGCTTTGGTCTTCTTCCTGGGTGCAGCAAATCCTGGCTCAGAGACAGATGACACAGTCGACACCACTGGACCCACCTGGACTGGCTTAGTATTCTGACAGACTTCCTCCACTTGGTAAGGTGCAGCAACCAGTTGGTCTGTGTGTCTCCTCCAAACCAGTTCACCCCTAGTCTGCACCATATATGACACTGGTCCTATTTGAGCCACCACCATCACTGGGATCCCGTTTTCTGGAGATGTATAATTCTGAGCCAACACAGTCTCTCTTCTTTAGGTTAGTCTCGACAGTGAGGTTCCTGCCCTTCTGGCCATCTGTCATTCTTGCTTTCACTCTACCACCTCTCTGGTCTCTTCCAGCCGCAGTAAGTCAAATATGGTTCTCAGCTGATGGTGAACATTAAAGAGCTGGCGAACACTGGGTCATTGCATGTCACATGTTCCTGTATATGCTGAGGAACTTGTTGAGTCATTGACCCAGCGAACTCTCCGCTTGTAAGGCATGCTTCAAGGCTTGAACAAGCCTCTCTGCCTGGCCGTTTTTTGCAGAGTAATACAGATTCGATCTCACATATCTGATTCCTTGAATGCTTGTGCCACAAACTGTGAATCACTGTCATTCATGACTTATTCAGTGTTCCTGAACCTGGCAAATATTTCATCCAGTTGGTCTAGCATTGCTTCTGCTGATACTGACTTCATGACTGCCTCTGCAGGCCACTTGGAGTGCGCATCTATGACCACTAATAATATCTGTCCTGGTGATCCTGTGAAATCAACATGAATCAGCTGCTATGGTGAATTAGGCCTCTACCATGGGTGAAGTGGTGACAATCGTGTAGCCTTCCTTATTAATGTGCAGGATTAATATGATCCTGCTTTCTCCTCAATCTGGGACTGCACATTGGCTTCCAAAAGTAGCTCCTGGCTACTTTTTCATTCACACTCTGCCAGGATGCCCTTGTTCCAGCACCTTTCCTCTGAACGGGGGAGGGATAACAACTCTCATTTCCACATCAAACACTAGTCTGACATGGACAACTCCCATTTCCTGAGCAGGTAAGAGTGTAATTCTGAGCGCTTCCTATGTCAATCTCTCCTCTCAGGACTAAGTCCACCACTAGGCTTAAGGTTGGGTCATTCCAGGTAGCATTCCACACCTGATTCACCGACATTGGTACCTTATCTTCCTGGGAAAAGTACATAATTTTCAAGTTCCAGTCAGGAACATCATTATTTCCCAGTAGTGGTAACCTTGACAAATCATCTGCATTGCCATGCTTCTCTGACTGTCAGCAGATAACTTCATATGAGTAGGCTGACAGAGCCAATGCCCATCTCTGCAGGTGTACTGCAGCCATTGATGGTATGTCTCTATATGGGCCAAAAAATGGAGGTGAGCAGCCTGTGGTCTGTCAGCAGCACAAATTGCCTGCCATAAAGGAAATGGGTGAACCTCTTAACAAACACGATGCCCAATCATTCCTTTTCCACTTGGGCATACTTCTCCATCTTTTTTAGTGAACTGAATGCAAACACAATGGGAGTTTCTTCTCCATTCAGCAAGATGTGTGATAGTACAGTGCCAACCCCATAAATCAAGGCATCACACACCAACTGCAGTGGCAACTTGGTGTTGAAATGAGTCAACACTTCTGACCTGTTTAGGGCTTGCTTCACCTCCTAGTAAGCCTCCTCACATTCGTGGGTCCATTTTGATGGTTGCCCCTTTTCCAGCAACAAATCCAGGGGCTTTAGCCATCTCAGACATGAAATTGCCGTAAAAATTTACAAGTACCAAGAATTATCCCAGTTGAGACAGATTCTTTGGCCTCGGGACCTTCACGATAGCCTTCATCTTCTTGGTGCCTTGTATGATTACTTAGCCTAGGTACTCTATGGAGTCTTTAAAAATACTCATACTTCTCCCTTTTTACTTGCAGGCCATGTTCTTGCAACCTTTTTAGGGTTTCTCACAAACTCCTCTTCGGAGGATTCAGTAATCAAATATTATCCAGATAACATCTGGCAATCCACTCAAAGTTTGGCCCATGGCCTTCTGGAATGGGGCCAGCACTAATCTGATGAAAAAAAGTAAGTTGCTCGTAGCAGAGCAGTCCCCTGTGTGTCAGTATCACCGGTGGTGGCTGGGACTCCTTTGCAACCCTCATTTGCAAGTAGGCTTGTGCCAGGTCCATTTTGAGAATTTCTTTCCCTCAGCCAGTCCACTGAACAGGTCCTCAATGGAAGTGGGTATTGATCCACACAAAGGGCTGGAGGTTGACTGTGGCCTTAAAGTGACCACAAAACATCAATATGCCATTTTTTTTAAAGTCTGGGATGATTGGAGTGGCCCATTCACTGATGGTTACCGGTTCTAACAGTCCTAGGTTCACCAGCCTTTCCAGTTCTGCCTCCACTTCAGGCCGGATGGCTTACAATACTGGACGCATCTTTAGACTCCTTGGATGAGCCTCTTGCTTCAACCAATGTTTAGAGGTGGGTAGGCCTGTCCTGCAGCAGCCAAACTTGTATATCCTGTGGACCTTGGAAGACTTGTTCAGACTGTGAGATTTGTAGTATCTAAGAGTCATGGTAACTTCCAGGATATTTGGTACAGACCTCCAAAATTTGACATTAATGGTCACATATAAAGTGAACCCTGATGAAATTCTGTTGTCAAACTCTTCAGGGTTGATGATAGGGCATACTCCTATAGAGGTTTGTAGTGGGGGAAGCCAGTGATGGTAGAAAATCCCACTGCTTGAACTGCTCAGCTCTCATCATTGGGTAAGGTTCCATCTCATACAGTCATGAAGTTATATAGTGCAGAAACAGACCCTTTGGTCCAACTCATCTATGCCGACCAGATATCCTAAACTGATCTAGTTCTATTTGACAGCATTTGTCCCTTATCCTTCTAAATCCTTCCTATCCACTTACCCACCTAGATACCTTATAAATGTTGTTATTTTATCCACGTCCACCACTTCCTCTGGCAGTTCATGCCATACATGCACCACCGCCTGTGGGAAAAAGTTGCCCCTCAAGTCCCTTTTAAATCTTTTCCCTCTCATCTTGAACCTATACCCTCTATTTTTGGACTCCCCTATCCTGAGAAAAAGACCTTATCTTTTTACCCTGTCCATGCCCCTCAGGATTTTATAAATCTCCAAAAGGTCACCCCTCAGCCTCCGATGCTCCACAGAAAATAGCCCCAGTCTCTTCATATTCTCCTTATAGCTCAAACCCTCCAATCCTGGCAACATCCTTATAAATCTTTTCTGAACCTTTCTGAACTGTATAAGTCCTGCCCTGATTTGCCTTACCAAAATGCAACACCTCACATTTGCCTAAATTAAACTTCATCTGCCACTCCACAGCCCATTGGACCATCTGATTAAGGTCTTGTACTCTGAGATAATCTTTTTCACTGTCCACTACACCATCAATTTTGGTGTAATCTGCGAACTTACTAACTTATGCCTCCTATATTCACATCCACGTGAATATGGGAAATGTCAGACATAGAACAGTATATCAGTAATAGAGATAAAAAGGTGCAGAGCTGGATGAACACAGCAGGCCAAGCAGCATCAGAGGAACAGGAAGGCTGACGTTTCGGGCCTAGACCCTTCTTCAGCAATGCTACTCCTGAGCTTAGGTCAATCACAATGAAGCGGCATGCTATTTCCTAACACAGTGTGCTATACAGACTTCACAAGGAGGTCAATGTCATGCCTCTATAAGAAGTTCGTAACTCTACCCAGATGAATGTTGCCAATCCAAAGCGCTAGACCAATATTGGGGCAGTGAACTTCAGGCACCATGATGGGATCTGTTCTCATGAATGTTACCCTTGAACATCTCAGACCATATCCTTGCATTTGTTTAGTTAGCTGTCCAAATATTGCAGCTGTGAAGCATTTTCCTCCATTATCATTTATGAGAAGTGATGTAGAAGTCATGAACATAGGTGAAACTTTTAAGATTATGCCTGCAAGGATTTGATTATCTGACACATGTGGAGACAATTACTTGAGGCAATAACTTTAATGTTCAACAAGATGCAGAGCTGGATGAACACAGCAGGCCAAGCAGCATCATAGGAGCAGAAAGGCCTGAA
>NW_025973491.1:0-9030 GCF_021869965.1 Rhincodon typus
CAGGAGGGTCTAGGCCCGAAACGTCAGCCTTCCTGCTCCTCTGATGCTGCTTGGCCTGCTGTGTTCATCCAGTTCTACACCTTGTTATCTCAGATTCTCCAGCATCTGCAGTTCCTACTATCTCTCTCAGTTAACCAATCTCTCTTTATGTAATAGTCCTGCCATTCCCAGAACAGAGCTAGTGAACATTTGCTGTACTTCCTCCCTTAGATAGCACAATACTCCAGACATGGTCTCACTGAGACCCTGTATAACTGCCATAAGAGATCCTAACTTCTCAATTTAAATCCTCATGCAGTGAAGGTTAACATACCAATGGCCTCCCTAATTTTGCCTGCGGAAATCTACCTGTTTACTTTCAGTGACTTTTGTACAAGGATGGCCTTGCATGTCTGCACTATTAAGTAAAAGCCTCCCTTTCTGCTTTTCACACCAAAGTGCATCACCTCACATTTTAACACACGAGAATGCTTAGGCAAAAATGATCTGTACAAATGCTTTAAAAGTAAAACTAGGGCAAAATGCAGGGCATTGAACTCAGCTGGAGTTTAGAGTGTAAATAATAGTTGTAGTTATTTAAAGAAGACAGGTTTTTTTTTAAAGTAAGTAGAATAATTAATTATTTAGCCTTGACTTGTGAAGAACTGATGTTTGGTGAAAATATATTCTCACACATGCAAAGTATATATTTTTAAAAGCATTGCTATTATTCAGCATGCATTTGGGGCTGAGGAAGGAGCCGCATTTTAATACATCCAGGTGGTTGTATTTTGCATTTTTAGTAGGATGTAGGTGGGCGAGGCCCTGAGAAGAGCAGGCTAATTTGTTTTTTTTTTGTAGACGGGAATAGAATGAAACAAAACAAATGTCTTGCAAACACACTCAGTCATTTTCATTGGAGTGTCTGTGGAGACATGAAGATTATCATGCTGAAAATGGAAGATGTTCTCTCATCCTTTTGACAAATGATGCATGTTGATTCAAGAAAAGGACAACACGCATGCAGACACTTTGAAACACTGTGTCTTATCATTGTGATTTATTTGCCTCAGATTTATCCAATGAGACTTAGCATACTGTCATGGAGCAAAATTAGCACAGTACAAATAGACTTTGGTTGGTCACAGTGTCATATCATTTTGGACGAAGGATGCACTGCTGAATTATCTGTCTAATGTTCTCTTATGTGATCTAAAGTAAAGCTGCACTTAAGGCACACAATGTATCACTCTGGCACAAAATATCCCCTTTTATCATTTAACAGCATTTTCACATCTTAATTCTGGGATCACTTTTCTTAAAATGTTAATGTTAGCATAAAATATGCAAGACATGATTAAATGCACTAGAATGTCAACGACAGTTTGTATTAACAAGGAAAATGCTACGATGGACGAGGAGGCTGAGATAAAGTAGACTTATTCAGTAGAAGGATCACTTTGCCTGAAATGTTAACTCTGCTTTCTCTCCACAGACCTGCTGAGTTTTTCTAGCAATTTTTGTTTTATTTTGTTTCTGATTTCCAGCATCTGAAGATCTTTGGTCTCTTTTAAAAAAATGTAGGTATGGTTTAAGGGAGAAACACCAAACTTCAAAGCAAGCATACTCTCAAATGTCCCATCAAATGAATGTGTAACAGAACAAGCCAGTATTTTTGTGGATGAACAGGGCCATAACGGGAATGATTTTTGAAGAAATGTAAAATTTAGACTCTAACTTGCATTGTGACTTGCTTGACATTACAGACATTTGGACTCAGAAGCAAGATTGTCAGAAAAGGCATCTTTATTCTATGCCTTTGTATATTGTTTTAACAGAGGCATGTACTTATTTAAATCAAATGAGTCAATGTTTCCACTGATGTAAAGACAGATATCAGGTGTGAGTTTGCTTTGGTAAATTGAAGAACGTTACTGAAAGGGTTGATGATGGACAGGCAATGGCATTTTAAAGAATGCATGGAAGAACCACAACAATTATTCATTCCCATCTGGCAAACGAATAAAAGGGGAAAGGTGGCCCAACAATGGCTAACAAGGAAAATTAGGAATAGAATTATATCTAAGGAAGAAGCATACAAATTGGCCGAACAAACCCCAGCAGACCTGATGGTTGGGAACAGTTTAGATTCGGCAAAGGAGGATAAATTGATTGAGTAAAATGGCAAAAATAGAGCAGGAGAATAAGCTTGCAAGAAACATACAAACTGATGGTTAAGGCTTGGGTAGATATGTGAAAATAAAAAGATCAGCGAAGACAAATGTAGGGCCCTTTATAATCAGAAATAGGAGAAGTTATAATGGGGAATAAAGAAGCGGCAGACCAATTAAATACACGCTTTGGTTCTGTCTTCACAAAGGAGGGCAGAAATAAAGTCCCAAAAATGTTCGGGAACCACATGGTCTAGTGAGACAGAGGAACTGAAGTAAATGAATATTAGTTGGGAAATAGTGTTGGGGCTTTCAATAGGATTAAAGGCCAATAAATTTGCAGGGCTTGGTAAGTTACATCCCAGAATATGTAAGGAAATGGCCCTAGAAATAGTGGATGCGTTGGTGGTCATCTTTCAAGATTCTGTGGACTCTGGAACAGTTCCTATGGATTGGAGAGTAGCTAATCTAACTCCATTATTTTATAAAGGAGGTAGAGAGAAAACAAGGAGTTATAGGCTGACATTGGTAATGGGGAAAATGCTCAAGTCCATTATACAAGATTTAATAATAAGCATTTGGGGGTGGGGAGTGTGAGTGACAGGATTGGGCAGAGTCAGTACAGATTTACAAACAGGGAATCATACTTGACAAATCTATTGGAATTTTTCGAGGATATAACAAGGAGAGTGGTTAAGGGAGAGGGCAGTGGATGTGGTTTGCTTTGATTTGTAGCATGCTTTCGATAAAATCCCACCTGAGAGATTAACGTAAAATTAGAGCACTTGGGGCTGGGGTAAGTGTGCTAACACGGATGGAGAACTGGCTGGTAAGTGGGAAACAAAGAGCAGGAATAAACAGTTTTTTTCCAGGTGGCAGCCAGTGACTAGTGGGCTACTGCAAGAATCAGAGCTTGGACCCGAATTCACGATATATATTAATAATTTAGAGGAGGGATGGGTACAAGGTTGGGAAGGGTTAAGGGGGATGTGGTCCAAATGCGGGCAATTGGAACTAGCCGAGTGGGCACCATGGTCAGCATGGACCAGTTTGGGCCGAAGGGCCTGTTACGATGCTATATTACTACACGACTCTATGAGAAGCTTGTTATAAGAAAACATAAAGCATTTTCTGTCATTTCACAAAGAATAGTTCCATAGCTTTAATTGTAGAAGTCCATTGGGTTAGTAGTTCAGAATGCATGGCAGCACATTGCCTGCCCATTATACAGCCCATAGGAAACTGACCGGAGTCTATAACTACCATTTGATTTACTACCACTTGTTGAAGTTGAGTTCCACCATTTATTTTCCTTTTCTCCCAAGTAAAATTGAGGAGAAATTACTGCTGGATCTGGGGTCATATTTCCAATAAAATAGCAGATGGCGATAGCCACACTAACACATTTGTCTGTTATGAACAGCAGATGTTTCGCATCATTAAATGATCTTTGTCACTTTGAAGCAGTTGAGTGTTTTTTGCTGTTGTGCTGCTTATGGCTCGATTCAGGTTTTCTCACTCACTGAATGAAGTAGTTGTTGCTTGTGCTGCTTGAGCAGGAGTCTGATGGATGGATGGATCACATACATCCTGTCAAACGTGCCAGGTTTTGTTGTACATGAAATCAAGAAATTGCAAGCCGGGCAGGCTCAACAATCGACGAGTGATCTGCTCCAACACGTCAGCGCCTAGGAGGCAATGTCAAAAATCTACCGGGAGGTGTCATGAATGGATGTCAAACTCACTGGAGAAATGTGGAGGAGCAGCCTTCCATCCATGGACTCCATTTATATGGCAGCTCACTACCGCAGAAAGGCGGCCGACATCAAAGACCCATTGTTCCCCGGTAATGATCTCCTACAACTTCCCCCATCAAGCAGAAGATACAGAAGCCTGAACAAATGCATGAGCAGGTTCAGGAACAGCCTCTTCCTGGCCGTTATCAGACTGATGAATGGAATCTCTAGCCTCAAATAATGCTGATCTTGCTGACGTTAATCTCGTCTAGCGCATGCACTGTGCAATATAACCTGTATGCCTCTGTCTAAGACTTATTGATCCGTACGTCCTTTGCTTACTATGATCTGCCTGTACCGCTCATAAACAAAGCTTTTCACTGTATATCGGTACACGTGACAATCAATCAATCAAACAAGCAATCTCCTTCTGACATAATACGATGGTGACAACATGGAAAGCATCATCCTGTATGGATGGTGGAAGCTGAATCCTTAATCTCCTTTGAAAAGGGAATTGGAAAAGAAAAATTGGCATGGCCATGTGGATAATGAGGAGTGGAGGTGGGATTAATTGGATGACTTGTTGAAAGAACCCGCACAGGCAGGGTGGGCATCCTTCTGTTCTGTGTGATTCTAAGACCATCTCTGTTCCCAAGTACAAGTAATGTGCTAAATCATGTCCCCTCACCCAGCTACAGCTTGTAAATTGTTGAAGTTCCTTTCATCAGTATGTTGATTTCCTATCTTTATATGAATGGAAAGGCTAGTTTCTGAAGGATTGCTGGAGTTATTTCATGGCAGCAAGTCTTCCTAATAAATTAGAATTAGTTTTATTGTCACAATGTACTCAAATGAGTACAGTGAAAAGTTTACATGTCATCACTTACAGTGCCTTCTGAGGTATAAAGGTACCTAGGTGCAGATTCTTAAGTATAAATTCTTTGAGGAAAAAAAATTAGAAAAATAAAGAAATAAAAAGTTCAGCATTACAGATCATAGGAATAAGTTAGAAAACTAAAGAAACGAAAAGTTCAGAATAACACTCCTTTCAACCCAGTCCATAAAGGCACCTAGCCTCTAATCAGCAGTGGGCCTTGAGTCCAGATCATGTCAGGCTTCAACTCAAGGCTCTTGAGGCTGGGAGACTGCTCTGGAATCTCCTCAACGCTGGAAGTCCATGCTGAGGCCACACCAGGCCAAAAGATCATCACGCTGGGCAGCTGAGAGGCTGCCAGGCCGAGCTACCAACGTCCTAAGATTGCAAATGGCCAACATTCTTGCAGCATGTTGAAAAAATATTCTCTGATGAACAACCCTTTCACAGCTGCAGGAAACCCAGCACATCAACCCCCATATCCTCACTAACAACTGGGGCATCTTGCTCAGCAGTCCTGGACGGCAGGGTGGGCAATGCAATAGAGGTCTAATGAAAAAAAAAAATTGATTTCCACGTGCATTTAAACTGCCTCGAGTAGTACAAAGTCTACAGTCTGTTGAAAGTCAAGACCTTTTAATGGGCGAATAGATATATGGGGTGTAATCAAATCCTACATGCACCTCTGCGTTCCTTTTCCACCTCCAAAACTAAGTTCTGGGCCAGAAGTCCATAGTCAACGTGTCAATTGAGGCCTTTAATTGGTTAGCTAAGGGCATCAGACCTCATTTGGAACAACCCAGCAGCAAGTGGTCCTCTCTCCAAGTGGCATGAAGTGTTTGTGTGCATGTGGTGTAGAGTCAGGGGGAGGGAAGACATGGAGAGAGGGTCCTTTAATTAGAGATCTCCACTATATCAGTGACTGCTGATGGACGGGACTAATAATTTAGGGTTCTAATTCCAGTGGCCTTGCTAGTGCCTGATTAGTGTGTTGATTATAGGGGGTTCGTGATCACAGTTGCTTAATATAGGCAGTCGATGATTTGTGGGCAATTTTCCGATAGTCCATTGAGTTTGTTAAGAGGCAGCAGTTTCAATATGATTCATTAGTTAATTAGATAAAATAAGCAGACAAACATGACAACTGGGGATGGCACACTGATACCAGAAGAAATACAGGCTGTTGGCACGGAGTGTGTTGGACTCATTAAAGTTGTGAAGTGTGGTAACCTACAAAGTGCTATGGCACATGTCCCTGGCTCTTCCTCCTCCTCTTCTAGCCCCCTTCCATCTGGAGAAGACAGCTCGCTCAGGATTACCTGAAGAGAATGCCCCCCCTCTCCTTACAAGGTCTACTTGAGAACTGCTGTATGCCCCTGAACACTTATTGTTATATCATATTTCTCGGGGCAGGTAGCTTACGCTGTGTCAAGCAATTGTCTACATCCTTTTGGCCAGTGACCATTGGACAATTACTCATGACATTGGAAAACTATTGTCTTCTTGCCCACCTCTGTTTGAAGGTTAGTTTTCCTTCCTTCTATGAAGAAATACTTTTTATTTTGAAAAACAGCACACTGATAATAGGACACATTTGGCAGCAGTTAAATTGTTGATTCTTGTTCAATGTACATCATGACCTTTGTGTTTCTCGTAATTATCCCTTTAGCTTTCCCATGCTAGAATTTTAGAAAGTTCATTACTGCTATAATAGCTATTAAATGAAATCTCATACTGCGCAGTAAATACTAGGATAATTCAGTTTTCAAAGGACCCCAATTTCAAACTGTGTGCATGGTTCCGTGTGCCTTTTTTTAAAGACGCAATGTGGGTCACTCATTGTCTCTACAGCTCGCTACTGAGAACCCCTATAAGGGGTGTCAGCGGAGGTGATGGCCTAGTGGTATTATCGCTGGACTGTTAATCCAGAGATGTTCTGGGGATCCGAGTTCAAATCCCGCAATGGCAGATGGTGGAATTTAATTCCAATAAAATATCTGGAATTAACAATCTAATGATGACCATGAATCCTTTGTTGATTGTCGGAAAAACCCATCTGGTTCACTAATGCCCTTTAGGGAAGGAAACTGCCATCCTTACCTGGTCTGGCCTACATGCGACTCCAGACCCACAGCCATGTGGTTGACTCTGAACTGCCCGCTGGGCAATTAGGGATGGGCAATAAATGCTGCCTGGCCAGCGATGCCCTCATCCTGTAAAGGAATAAAAAAAAGCAAGTCTCTGCTCATGATGTGGAACTGAGCCAGCAAGGATTTTCACCTGCACCGTGACAAGGTGATGATATTCTGATGCATTTTCAGGCAGAAATAGAAATACAGGTCACTCTTCACAAATAAGAGCTCATTCAATTGAAATAGAGATGAGGCAACCTTCTCTTCCCATAGAAGGTTTGGAGTTTTTGGAATTCTGTTCTTGAAAAAGCAATGGGAGCAGATTCATTGAATATTTTTAAGGGTGAAGTGGTTACTTCTTGTTAAACAAGGGGGTGAAAGGTTATCAGAGGTAGGTGGAATATAGATTGGATGCTGTATTCGGATCAGTCATGACCGTATTGAATGATAGGCATGCCCATGTTACTATTGCTCCATGTTCACATATTTGTAATAGTTAGGGTTCCTTCTTCTTTTTCTGACCTTGGCATGAAAGCTCATGTGGATATAGCCTTTAGTGAGCATGGTCTTAAGAATCTCTGCGATAAACCCTATACTTGCATGGTCTTCCAATGCAATATCTTCAAGTTCATGTTTAAAAAATTGACTATGTGGGCCATAATGTTGGTGGTCATAAGCTGGACATGATCACGAGCAACTGTGCTTAGGAAATAAGGGCAGAACATTACTATGGTGGGGACAATGGTCTGTGACATTACTCAGGACTTTCAGGGGTCACTATTTAATTTGTTTCTCTCTCCTATTCCGAACCATGTTGCTGGACCGTGAACTGTGAACTGCCTAAAATGGATTTAATGATACAACACCTCATAAATCAAAAACCATAAAGGAGCCATGTGTATAGAAGCAAGCACATGCATGACATAGGATGAAGCAAAACAGAATTATACTTGTGCATTTCTGAAATTCAGAGTCTTTATTCTTTAGTGGCCAATAAAAATTGGAGCAGAGGAATTTCCACTCAGAGATAGTAAGAACTGCCGATGCTGAAGGGTCCTGACCCAAAACGTCAACTTTCCTGCTCCTCTGATGCTACCTGGTCTGCTGAGCTCCTTCAGTTCTACACTGTGTTATCTTTATGTAAGGCAAAGCAGGAGGTTAGCAGGGGACGAGGAAGCTTCAACTCCATTGAAAATTAGGAAAAAAAGTTAAAGGGAAGGAGAACTCAAGAACTGTTAGTAATGGAGGTAATAGGACCCAAAAAGAAGGTGCAAAAAACTGGCATAAGGGCACTTTATTTGAATGCTCGCAGCATTCGAAACAAGACGGATGAGTTGACGGTGCAAATCATGGCAAATGGGTATGATTTAGTGGCCATTACAGAGACATGGTTACAGGATGGTCATGACTGGGAGTTAAATATCCAGGGGTATCAAACTGTTCGGAAGGACAGACAGGAAGGTAAGGGAGGTGGTGTTGCTCTGATTTTTAAGGATGATATCAGGGCAGCAGTGAGAGATGATATAGGTTCTACTGAACAAAACATTGAATCCATTTGGGTGGAAATTAGGAATAGCAGGGAGAAGAAGTCACTGATAGGTGTGGTCTATAGGCCACCAAATAATAACCTCATGGTGGGGCAGGCAATAAACGTAGAAATAGCTAATGCATGTAAAAATGGTACAGCAATTATCATGGGGGATTTTAATCTACATATCGATTGGTCAAACCAGGTCGGTCATGGCAGCCTTGAGGAGGGGTTCATAGAATGCATCCGCGATAATTTCCTTGAACAATATGTAATGGAACCTATGAGGGAGCAAGCTATCCTAGATCTAGTCCTGTGTAATGAGACAGGAATAATTAATGATCTCACAGTTAGGGATCCTCTCGGAAGGAGCAATCACAGTATGGTCGAATTTAAAATACAGATGGAGCATGAGAAGGTTAAATCCAGTGCCTATGTCCTGTGCTTAAACAAAGCAGACTATGAAGGAATGAGGAAGGAGTTAGCTAAGGTAGAATGGGAGCAAAAACTTTATGGTGGGTCAATTGAGGAACAGTGGAGGACTTTCAAAACAATTTTTCAAAGTGCTCAGCAGAAGTATATTCCAGTGATAAGGAAGAACTGTAGG
>NW_025973492.1:0-9030 GCF_021869965.1 Rhincodon typus
TGGCCTGCTGTGTTCATCCAGCTCTACACCTTGTTATCTATGTTAATTATCCAATCCTGTTCTGGCTTGAGCCACATTTCTGTCAATGTTACTCAGTCATGTTCCCCAATGTTGTTCACTGTACTCCATGTATTTATAGACATACAAACAATTTAACTCTGCCCTTACCTCTTTTTTGCCCACTGGAAGGCAACCATTTCTTTGGTCAGCATCAACACTCAAGTCTTCCTTCACTTACTTTACCCTGTTCCCCATCTTCTCATTTTTGCCCTCACTGGAATTTCCAAAAAAATAGCCTCATTAGACAACCCACCACCCTGTCTTACAAGTTTAAATCCAGTCCCTCTTCACAATTTACTCTCTCAGCCAGGAAATTAGTTCAATTTCTACCCAGGTGAAGCCCATCTTTTCTAAACAGCTTTCTCCTTTCCCAAACATGATCCCAATGTTCGAAAAATCTAAACCTCTCCCTTCTACACCATCCCTCAAGCCACGTATTTACCTCCCTGATCTGCCTTTGCTTCAAATGGTAAAGCTCCTGGCAAAGGCTGTATTTCTGAGATTACCACCCCGGAGGTCCTGTGTTTCAACCTACTCCCTCAAAACTGATCCTGCAAGACCTTCAAAGCTGTCCCTCCCTATGTCATTGTTTCCCACCTAAACCACAAGTACTTGTTACTCATCTTTCCATAAGTTTATCCAGCTATTCCATTAAATCCCAAACCCTTGCATCCAGGAGGCAATAGACCATACAGCAGTCACACCCTCAGATGCAAGCTAGACTAATTATCCCCTAAACTACTGAGTCACCCGCTAATACCATTTTTCTAGAATGCCGACAAAGCACCTCCCTCTCTTTTCCCAGAGTATTGTTGGGCACCATTGCACTGCGTTTTTCCCTGAAGTCCTATTGCCACACAAGTATTTAAGATTTCATATCTGTTTGCTTAAACGGATTCTGGGTTTCCTAGACCTGCTGTTTCTTTTGCCCACTCATCTCTACACTCCTCCTTGCATGCCTATCATGATGTGGTGTGACCATTCTCTAGTACAGCTATTCTGGAAACCTCCCTCCTCCTCCTATGGTGCACAGTGAAGAGTTGCTGCTCCAAATCAGCCGCATTTTGTTCAGGGACTGCTACCCTCTGGCACTTCATTCAAATTTGACTATTGATGTCTTGAGTATCTAAAACCTCACGTTTTACATGCCACACACATCATAAGCAGACCCTGCCATTTTTACTTGATATAGAAGACAGTGGTCTGAAAAGATGTACGATTCATTAGTCTCTGTTTTCTCTGGGCCCTCTTAGCCAGCTGACCTTTCTGACATTCCTCCAAATGGGTTACCAAAGTCCTGGCCATTGGAGAATTTCACCCAGCTTTCTGGAATCTCAAATCTTGGTTGCACATGTTCTTGTAGCAGCAACAGGGACAATGAGCAGATCATGACCAGGGGACAATTCACATCACCACCCATTTGATGAACATGGTTTAGCCACACAAACATTGTTGGTTTAGTAATATTTGCATGTTCATTGAATTAGCATGTTCCAAGAGCTCAAAATTGGTGATGTTCTTCCCAACAAAAGATATTGAGGATACAGAGTCAGCCAGAGTGGAAACTTTTCACCTGTCTAATATATATGTTGTCTAAGCCCTGCTACTATAGATGATTGCACGGAGGACACAGGCTTGGCAGGCTCATAGTTTGGTGTTCGCCATTAAATTCTTGTTTCACACTGAATTTTTAAGCATTTGATATCAGGGTAGCTGCTCAATATTTAACGTGACTTACGTTGTGCAATGAAAATATGTTCAAAGGCTCTCAAACACAGAGGAAATCTCACAGAGGCAATTTTTAAAAAATACTCAAATTGCAATAAACTATTTCTGAAAAAAAATTTGTTTTCTTCTACTGAAAGTCTGGAAGAAAGCTGACAGACCATCTTCTTCTGCAAAACAAATGCAACTGAAGGATTCTTGCACGAGAGTTAGAGCACGAGTGGGAACAACTTTGAGGCAGAGAATTGCTCTGGCAAAAAAATCTGATGGACACTCAGAAGAATTGTAGCTACGCAAGTGGCTCACATTACACTCAATTCCTCAAAACTTTAAGCCTTGTTATATATTTACATATTGAGCCACATTAGATGATTGCATTATGGGTACCTAGTACACAAAAGAAAGCACAGTTTTATAGCTTGTGATACAGGTATTTCCCAAAATGAAGACATTCTGTACTTACTGCAAGATGATGACATGACTTTAAGTATCGAGGTTTGCAATTAATTGTGATCACAAACAAAGCAAATATGCCCCTACTTTTGGCAAACTGATTTTGGAATTGGTAATATGTAGGCATTAGTCACTGGGCCAAAATCCTGGAATTCCCTCCCCAAGGGCATTAAGAGTCAACCTACAGCACCTGGTCTGCAGCAGTTCAAGGAGGCATCTCACCACCACCTTTTCAGGGGCAGCTCGGGTCAGGCAATAAATCCTGGCCAGATAGTGGTGCCACATCCCACACGTCGAAAAACAAAAGTATGCATATGAGCATTGGAAAGATTGATAAAGATGATGCTTTCATATTGTGATAAGACCCCTGCCACTGTTAGATACTTAGGTCTTAAACTACTGGCTACAAACCAGCAGTCAGCTTGTTGAAATTAATCTGTCAAAATTGGCTAGTCACCACCTCCAGCTGTCCCTTGATTTAAAAATCACACCCACTGGGTCACAAGTTTCTGACTTGAGTCTTCATACAACAGAACAGGTCAATTTTCTTAGAGCAGCATGTCCCGGGGGTAGTGCATTCCAGAGTGCAGGATTTACTTTCTTTCCTCCTTTCTTTCTGATGCTCGTGACTCTTGCGAACAAGTTGTTGTGACTCAAAGCATGATGCAGCTTGATAGGTAGTCACCATTCTGAACAAATTGTGACAAGCCCTTCCTGGCCACTGATGTCAATGTTGCTGTGTGACAAGGATTGTGTACTCTGTCATTGCCTGAATTTCTGGCCATTTGACAGTTGAGAAAACAGAACTTGGTTGGGAAGACGTCATTGGACATGTAGGCACAACATCCAATCCATCAAAATTGGTTTTACAAGAATTTCATCTGAATGCTTGTGGTGGTGGCTTCAAGGACACTAGCCTTAGTTCAACGACCCTCCCATTGAATCTGGAAGATGCAACAGAGGTATTCTGATGGAATTTCTCTAGCTCGTGTCATTGATACACTGTACGGTGATGTGGTGATGACAACCGTCTGTACACCAAGACCTTCAGTGCCTTTGTTGTCAAACACTCACTGCCATAGTTTGTAGAAGCCTACTAGGCACAGCTGATCCAGTGTTGAGCCTCCTCATCGATGGTGGTTTTTGACAGAAGTGGCAGACAAGGTATGACAAGTGGTCAACTTATTCCCAAGTCACTCCCTAATTATATCTGGAGGCTGACCAGGTATGGATATGAGAGTTTTGTTTTAGGAACATTCAAGGGCAGTCCAAGACTCTTGTATGCAGATTTGAAAAGATTCAGAGCAGCTTGCAAACCTTTTGCAGAGTGGGCAGCTATACTGCAGTCATCCACAAACTGTTGGTCATGTATTTTAGTGGTCAGTTTAGTTTTTGCATTGAGGCAGGTGGGGTTAAAACGTTTTCCATTCAAGACAGTATTTAATGATGACAGCAGAGGGCAGATGATCTTTGAAGAGTGAATAGCCACTTCAGAGATAAACAGCAAATAGTATCAGGGTTAATCACTGGTCAGTTATTGCTTCCAATGGTTGTCTTAACATATAATAAAAGCAGCTTAAATATGCATAACGTATACGGTTGAAAACACCAACGGGACTCATCCCTGGAGGTTTCATCATACGGTCTCCTTCCTCCAAAAGCCCTATCCCATTGTGTCATGATTGGTCTTCCAATATATCCACCGTTGCAGACCAAAGCTGTAGTGATTGGACTGAGGTCAGCCAGGTGGATCTCAGAATACGAGTTCCCTGATTAGACCAGGTTAACAGCCCCAATCAGGGAGTCGTGGTTAGCAGATATAAACAGGAGTGTCAGGGTCTCTGTTTACTGTAGGAGCCAGTTCTGAGCTAGCTGAATCAGTGTCATGTACTGTATATGTGTAAATAAAGGGTGACTTGGTGAAGGGTTGGAGTTCACGGAGTTATTTCAACAGCCTGTCAGAAGGCCAGTTGGATAGTGAATGGCTTCATTACTTAATGGGGTAGCTCTTTACCATCAACCAAACAACCATTTCTTTTTCATGCTAATATTTTTATTATAAAAGCATGGAAGGATTTAAATGTCAATAAAAATTTTTCTTTTGCATGCTGTTCACAGCAATGCCCTAATTTAAAGTTCCTGGAGAATGCAATCAACCCCCAATGATACATGCTTTTCAGGATTGAGATTGAAAGACCAGAGTTTAGTGAATAGAGGGCTCATGATTAGCTCCTGGTACAGACAAATAGGTGAACAATGGTTGCTATTGTGTTTAGCCAGGCAAACCATAAAGCCCCACTTTCAATTTCTGCTAGAAATTCTGTAATTTCCCTCAATGCCCTTCACCTATACATAAGACAACAAAAAAAAAATTCATTGCAAGTTACCAAATTTTATTACACTGTCCAGTGGCACCAGCTGGATTTAGCAAACAGATTCCAGGATTGTCTCCGATATTCCAGAAGATAACTCATGAGAAATGCTCATGAACACAGTAAAAGCTTGAAAAAGTGAAAAACTCAGAAGTGAAAATTGGGCATCTTTGGGACTGAGAAACCAACAGAAAATAAGCCATGTTTCCATGATATCATTGGCTCATTAACCAACAAAATTCTTCACATTCTGACCTTTTTTCAAGGAGGGGAGATCATTTAATGAAGCAGCTGAATATGGTTGGGTCTAGGACGGTACCCTAAGGAACTCCTAGAATGACTGATCGCCAACAGCCAAAACCATCTTGCTTTGTGCCAGGCATGACTACAACCAGAGAGAGAGTTTTCTCCAAGTCCCATTGACTCGTTTTGCTTGGGCTCCTTGATGCCACACTCAGTCAAAAGTGACCTTGCTGGGCTGTCACTCTGATCTCACTTCTGGAATTCAGCTCTTTTGTCCATGTTTGAAACAATGCTTTAATGAGGATAGGAGCTGAGTGGCCCTGACAGAACCCAAACTGGGTGTCAGTAAGCAGGTTATTGCTGGTAGTACTGTTGATGATAGTTTCCATCACTTTACTGATGATTGAGAACAGACTTCGGGGGGTAATTGGCTAAATTGAATTTGTCTTGCCTTTTGTGTGTAGAACATACCCAGCAATTTCCCTATTTTTGGGTAGATGCTAGTATTGCACTGGAACAGCTTGGCTTGGTGTGAAGCTAGTTCTGGAGCACAAGATTTTAGCACTATTGTCAGAATGTTTTCACGGCTGATAGCTTTTGCAGTATCCAGTACCTCCAACCATTTCTTGATATCTTGTGGAGTGAATTAAATTGACTGAAGAGTGCCAATTTGCCTGATTGGTAACCTAACACATTAAGCATTCATTATACTGTTACTAGAGCACAGTGGCAGAAATATGTACCATTTGTAAATTGCGCTTCAGCAACTTGTTAAAGTCTTCCAAATCTGTGATTTTTACCACCTACTGGACCAAAATATGCATGGAAAAACACTACCCACAGGTTGTTCTCGAAGTCTCTCATCCTGTCTTGAAAAATATATGGCTATTCTTTCATCGTCATTGGGTCAGCATCCTGGACAGGTCAGAAGTGGGATGTATACCAATGACTGCATGAGATTCAGCACCATTCACAACTCCTCAGCTACTGAAGCAGTCCACGTACAAAATGCAACAAATCCTGGACAATATCCTGGCTTAGGCTGAAAACTGGCAAGTCACTTTGATGCCACACAAATGCTAGGCAATGACCATCGCCAATAAGACACAATCTAACTACTGCCCCTTGATAGTTCCATTCAATGGCACCACCATCTCTAAATCCCCTATCAACATCCTGGGGGTCGCCATTGACCAGAAACTGAACTGAACTCACTGTATAAATACTGTAGCTACAAGAACAGGTCAGAGGCTAGGAATTCTGCAGTGTGTAACTCACCTCCTGACTCCCTACAAGTCAGGCACAAGTCAGGAGCGTAATGACATACTGCCCGCCTGCTTGGATGAATGCAACTCCAACAACACTCATGAAGCTGGTCACCATCCAGGACAAAGCAGTCCTATTTGATTGCATAGATGTGGTACCTTTCAGTCAATCCACCACTAACTCTTGTACCATCTACAAGATGCACTCCAGAAAGTCAAAGATCCTTAGATAGCACTTCCAAATCCATGACCACTTCCATCTAGAAGGATAAGGGCAGCAGTTGCATACAAACACCACCACTCGCAAATTCCCCTCCAAGCCACTCACCATCCTGACTTGGGAGATACAATCACTGCTCCTTCACCGTTACCAGGTCAAAATCCAAGAATTCCCTCCCTATGGGCATTGTGGGTCTACCTACAGACAACGCATTTTAAGGAGGCAACACACCACAATCTTCTCAAGGGCAACCAAGGACAGACCTAGTCCGCGATGCCCACATTTCTGGAGAGTTAATTTAAAAAGTTGCTTTGCCCTGGATGATGTTGAATTTCTTAGTTTTGCTGGACTATACATCTAAGCAGATTGAAAATATTCCATCACACTCCTGATTTATACTTTGTAAATTATGAAAAAATTTCAGCAATCAGACGGTGAGAGTCACTAGTCACAGCCTCTGATTTTTTTTTTGTAGCCTCTCTACAAATACAGCCAATCGAGTTATGTTTCTGGTCAATGGTGACCTCCAGAGTTGATGTTGAGGGCTTTGTGAGGCTAATGCCTTTAAATATCATGGGGAAGTGGTTTGACAATCTGGACATGGTCCTTGCCTAGTAATTGTGTACCATGAGTGTTACACGCCAGTTACCAGTCCAAATCTCCCTGCTTTTTGACACAAAGTGCTTCATTATCTGAGAAATAACGTCAGCGTTTCCACATCGAAAACTGAAAAAAAACTATTTACAGTTCAAAGGTAGCATTGTTGAAAACAGGAAGCAAAAGAAATTACATTCCACAGAAAGTGAAAATATAAAATGAACTTCATCTAATCCAGGGCAGTGCATCAATCCGCTGTGTTCGAGGTTGGATACATGCACAGTTGAACAAAATCAATTGTGCAAAAGCAATTGAAAAGTTGAGTATCGCCCTCAGCAGCCAACAGGTTAGTGTTAAAAAAATGCTGTTTTTCTTGGCAAAACTAATTATCAAAAAGCTCTACAGTTTTTCTGTCTCTACCACTAAACAGTAGAAATTGGCAAGAAAACAATATGTCCAGTATTGCACACTGCAGGGTAAAGAGAATCATAAGATGTTACATTGGTACACAGGATGTTCTGTTCTGTTCTGTTGAACCTTACTGTATACAGAACATTTTTGATTTTTAGGAACAGGAAAAGTCCATTAGGGCCAAATGAGCCTAGCTTCTTATTAAAACCTCAGCTACCCATTTTCTTAATTTCTTCCTTTGTGAAAAAAAGTATTTGCCTCTTAAATCCATGTGGACTGTCTGCTTTGGTGGTCTTCCATAACTTAAGCTAAAATGTTCACCCAATTTCCCCTCACATTGCTAACTTATTCAATTTGAAATTTGTGATATCTAGGATTTGTATCTTTTCCCCTTCAGAAAACAAATCAGCCTGATCAACTTCACCAAATGATCAAACAACCATATGAGTTTATCACTTCAGGTCTGAGCAACAGACAACGTCATATGCTCTACAGCAACCAGTGAACATAGCTTTCACTCAGTTTCCAATACTCTAATACCTTGCATTTAACTCTTCACACTCTGTATATGTACTATATATAGGTACCACTCCTAAGTGACTGCAGCAACTTTTAATAGCTCATATGTCTGAAACTCACCACAGCTCCAACATTTCAGAACATTCAATTAGTGCTGCCGAGATACTGCTTATGTGTAAAATCTATACCAATTACTCTACTTTACAATAAAAGAAAAATGGTGGCTCACAGCTTCACATGGCATTCTCTGGCATTCAAATCCCTCCGAGATTAAAGAAGCCCACTCGACTTAAGTGATTCACAGTTTCATTCTGGACTTCAAATTAATACTTCATGTCACAAATATTGCAGCACATCTACAAATACATAATGCCTTAAGAATATGCTGCTGTACTCCAGTACCAGAGAAGCCATTTCAAGAAGGCCAAGACGCATTTTGTTTCAAATTCTGGTGTCTGAGTTGGTTGAACACAGTTGTAAGTGTGTTAAATTGCCTTAGGAACACAGAGGAGGGGCAAGGCCGGTCAATAGTATTGACCAATACTACTCTCCAATCACCTCCCTTTAAACCATTTTGATTATTTCTATGTTTGATCTTTTTTGGCAATATCACATCCCTCATTCATCTCTAACACCACTTATTCAGGATTTTTTGTATTTCTCTTATCTTGGAGAAATTCATGATTTCAGGAAATGAGCCTGACAGAAGTTAGAAAACTGCAGAATGCTCATTCGCAAAAGCTGCAATCCAAAAAAACAAACAAGGGCCGTGACTGTAACCTGAATATGTCGAACTCCTGAAGGGTGTAAAGTGCTGAACTTAAAGATTAGGTGCTGTTCCTTAAGCTTGGAACAACATAGGTGATCCAGGACAAAAATAAGAATGAGAGGCAATAATAGCAGTAACATTCATGACACAAGTGTCAGGCAATGACTATTTCCAACAAGTGAAAATCTAACCATCTCCCCCACTGTTCAATGCCATTGAACATCACTGAATCCCCCACAATCAAGATCCTGGGGATTACCAGTGACCAGGGACACCCACAGCCAACGATCACAAAAAAAACTCAAAATAAGAAGTAGAGAAAGTAGGAACTGCAGATGCTGGAGAATCCGAGACAACAAGGTGCAGAGCTGGATGAACACAGCAGGCCAAGCAGCA
>NW_025973493.1:0-5298 GCF_021869965.1 Rhincodon typus
AGGCAGTATCAGAGGAGCAGGAGAATCGACATCAGTTCCTCTGATACTGCCTGACCTGCTGCGTTCCTCCAGCGCCACACTGTATCAACTCTGACTCCAGCATCTGCAGTTCTTGCTACCTCTTTAAATTTTCAGCTTTGTAAATAACAAACTTGGCATTTTCTCACCTTCTCTATTATTCTTTTGAACCTTGGCATTTAGTAGATGTCAGGCCCCATCTCCTTGCTCTTCCTTCTCAAGCACTTACTGGCTACATTTCTAAATTAAACTGTAGATATACTACATTTTCTTTTATTCATATCAGTGAGGGAAAAAGACAGTTTCATACAAGGCTGGAGAGATAGAAGTTATAAATATAAAAGAGTCATTCTCGAGAAAGAAGCAGGGATGTGCCCTCTTTCCAAGAAATATGAGCGTACTGAGTACATGATTAATATTTTAGAAACTTGAATTCTTTCTCAATTCTGTCCATTGCCAATTTGTTTACATCAGTGGTGCTCTTAGATTTTCCCTGTTATTCAGCCAGGCAAAAAGATTACTTGAAACAGACAACAGGCACAATCTACGCACTCCTCTAATTAACTTCAAGTCATAGTGTCAGAGATATACAGCAGGGAAACAGACCCTTCGGTCCAACTCGTCTATGCCAACCAGATATCCTACGTAAATCTAGTCCCATTTGCCAGCATTTGACCCATATCCCTCTAAACCCTTCCTATTCCTATATCCATCCAGAAGCCTTTTATATTTTCAAATTGTACCAGCCTCCACCACTTCCTTTGGCAGATCATTCCATACATGCACCACCCTCTGTGTAAAAAACTTGCCCTGTAGGTCCCATTTAAATCTTTCCCCTCTCACCTTAAACCTATCCCCTCTAGTTTTGGACTATCCCACCTTGGGGAAACGACTTTGTCTATTTACCCTATATGCCCCTCATGATTTTATAAATCTTGATAAGGTCACCCCTCAGCCTCTGACAAATTGATCCTTTGTTATTCTAAAGATTTTCTTCAAGGCAACATGGTCACAATATTATTTACAGGAATCCAAGTGCCCTATCCTACCGGAAACCATTTTTCAGAGAAATCCAGTTCTCAATGTGATCATCACACTACCAAAAACAGTTTATTCCTGAAAACACATGGGTCTCACAATAGATCAAACCTATTTTTTTTTTTGAAAAATTAGAATGAAATGTCCTCATAATTCAGTCTGTTCTAGATTAAACAATAATGTCTCTCTAAACCATTTTTTGGTACCTAAAAGCTCTTGCAGTAGAAATGAAACTAATGATTCTATTCTGAATTTTTCCTACAGTTTCTTAATACCGACTCCATCAGAAATAAAAACAGAAATTACTGGAAAAGCTCATCAGGTTTGGCAGTGTCTGTGGAGGGAAATCAGAGTTAACATTTCAGGTCGAGTAACCCTTCCTCCAACTATTTGGCTTGCTTCAACTGCATTTATTTTGTTAAAAGTCCAATAGCTCTAGAATTCAGGGCCATTGCAAGCATTGATCTTACTTAACAGTACTGGAAAGTAGTTAAGGAAATGCTTTGAAAGGAAATGTCACTAGACTAAATGGTAGGGAGCTCCTCCACCCCCCCACCACCCACCCCCTGCACCAATTAAACCTGATATTGCTGCAGATATACAATAGGAGATGTTGGGTCATGTGCAAGATGGTTACTGTGGCCACCTGGAATTCATTTTGGCATTGACAAAACATTTCTCAGAATTGTTCAGAAGATTATACACAACTGCTTGTGAACACAGACTTTTGGGGACATGAAGCTTAATTATAACAGTACAAGCTACAGGCAATGTGAGCAGCTGAGCACGTCTTGTACAGTTTCCCAATTTTGCTCGTAATATGCACAGGTTTCACATTCAAAGATTTAATCTTGCGCACTTAGATATCAAGAGCTAAAAAGTACTGCTCAATAAACGCGACTATCCTCATACCTTGGAAAAATAGAGAATGTGTTTATAAAACTCATTTAAAGATCATTCTTGTATTAGATTTTTCTATTTAGAAATCACAAACATTACATTTGACAAACAACCAAATATTGTTTCCTTAACAAGAATGGTGATGGAGCAGTCATATGAAAAAGGTTCATCTGACTGTCCACAATTGTTTTCATTATATTGAATGTTTGACAATCAACCTTCATTACAACAATTTATCATTAACACACCAGATTAGACAGCTTTCAAACTAGTGAAATAGTAACTGCATTGAATTTATAGAAATCAGATCCATGTACTTACCTCACTAGCATGTAAACTGGATGGTACAGGATAAGGAGTAACTGCCATTTGGTTAACTGCATCTTCATTTCTGTGTAAAAGAAAGAATTATGTAGGACTTCAGTGAGGCATCAACTGCAGTAGTGTGTGTGGTTTTGATCTCACCGAAGGATCATAACAGCATAAGACAAAGAAGCAGGATTAGACCATTTGGACCAGTGAGTCTGGTCCGCCACTCGATCAAGACTGATATATTTCTCAACCCTATTCTCCTGCCCTTTTCCCTGTAATTCTTGATCCCTTTACTAACCAAGAACCTATCTACCTTTTATATATTTGCCTGAAAGGTAGCGAAACTAAGGTTCACTTGACTGACTCTTGAGATGACAGAATTGTCCTATAAAGGAGGGAGTGAGTGAACTAGGCCAATATTCCCCAGAGATTAAAAAGAATGAGAGGTAATCCCACTGAAAAATCAATACTCTTCTGGGATGTGACCATATGGATGCTGAGATGATATTTCCGGGACAGTCTAGAACTGTTGTTCACAATCTCTGAATTACCTTAGAGTTCTGACGAAAAGTCACTCAACCTGAAACTTTAACTCTGATTTCTCTCCACAGATGCTGCCAAACTTGCTGAGCTTTCCCAGCAATTTATGTTTTTATCTCTGAATTACAGTTTGGCCATTTACAACAAAGATTAAGGGTTCACTCAAAGGTGTGAACCTTTGGCATTCTCTACCACCAAGGGTTAGAGAATATTTGAGACAGAGATGAATAGATTTTTAGATTGTATCCTAAGCACTCATTCATTTACCTGATATCCTACTCACCTAGTATCTGAAATTTTACACACCTGGCACCATTCACCTCACTTACCTGGCATCTTACCAACCTTACCCACGAGGCATCCTAAACTTTCACCCATCTTGTATCCTAACCACCCCAGTCACAGTAACTATTAAATTGGCTGACTGTCATGTTGGACATTTAAATCACAAAACACAGCATACTTACTGCTGCAAAGGGGGCACAATCTCTAATGATTCAAGGACTCCTGGGCAGGTTCACAATAGAAGACCCTATCCAGTAAACTCTAATGGTGATGCCATCTGAAAATAAGGAGGTCATTTTTAATTCGATCAGGGTTGGAAAAAGGGTTTCCAAACCTGATCAGAATATCCGGACAGGGTTATTGTTTCAAGTTGAAAATGACTCTTCTTCCAAACTAAAGCAGTGAAGTATTGTGATAGGCTATATGCTTTAGAAAGAAGCAAGAGACAGGAAGAACAAAAGGTAAGGCTGGCTCAGGGTAGACAGCAGGAGAGATTAACCGATAAAGATGTCATGGAGTGAAGGACAAAGGGAGTGATAATGGTTGTAATAAACAGCCATATATTCATCCAGAGTGATGTAAATGAGGGTGGAACTTATGGTCTGAGATCACTTAACTCAATATTGAGCCCAGAAGGTTATTAAGTGCGTTATCAGAAGATTAGGTGCTGTTCATCAAGCTTGAACTCAGCTTCATGGGAAGAATGCCACAAACAAAGAATAAAAATGTGAACCTTGGAGAAATGTAGTGAATTAAAATGGTGAGTAGCCAGAGAAGCAAAGCTTGGGGTACACTTGCAGACTGAGAAGAGGTGTTCTGCAAAATGGTCACCCAGTCTGCGTTTTGTCTACCCAATGTACAGGAAACCACATTGTGAACAGTCCATACAGTACACAGAATTAAATGAAGTATTTATAAATATCTGCTTCTCCTAGAAAAAGGTGCTTGTGACCTTCGATGGTGAAGAGAGAAGGTTAAATGGCAGGCATAACATCTTCTGTGATTGCATGTGCAGGTGGCTTGGGAAGAGGAAAAAGATGTTGGGGATGATCAAGGATTGGGCTGGACTGTCACAGGTGAATGCTAACAGGGGACAGGATAGGAAAATGAATTTGGTGGTAGCATCATGCTTTTACAGGAGGCAGGGCATGAGCAGGGGTAGCTGAGGTAGCTGTGAGAGTCAGTCAGCTTTTAATGAATACTGGTAGAAGAAATGAAGGTAGAGAAGTTAAGGAAGGGTAGGAAATGTCAGAGATGGGCTGTGCGAATGTGTGAGAAGGACTCTACAGGGATTCCATTCTTTTAGCTTTTCCATTTCTATCACATCTGTTTGGATAATGCAACCCTGCACAACAGCCTTTCGAATGAGTCTTCATCTTCCCTCAAGCAAGGACACTCTCACCATTGTGGTTAAAAGGGCCATCATACATGTCTGTAAGACCATAAGATATAGGAGCAGAATTAGACAATTCAGCCCACTGTGTCTGTTCCTCAACCCTCATTCTCCTGCCCTCTCCCTGTAATCTTTGATCCCCTTACTAATCAGGAACCAAGTTCAACTTATTTAATGCACTTCTTCCCTCACCTCCCTCTTGGCAGCATAAGATTCCCCTGCTCAATTCTCCCTACAAGCTCCCATAATCACATAATTATCTTCTGCCATTACCAGGAGTTCCATCACAATGCCACTGCCAAACACATCATCGGCTGTCACATCCTCCTTCTCTCCTGCACCATTCCTTCAGCAATGCTCTGGTGCATTCTGTGATTACCACCAACATTTCATTCCCTTCTCATGCAAGTATAAGAGATATAATTCTTGCCCTTTTACCTTCTCTCTCAGGCTTCAAACCCTCCTTCCAAGAGCAGCAGCAATATACTTGTATTTCTTTCAAGTAAGTATACCATGCTCACAATGGAAAAAAGCATTTAAAAAACAGGTATTCCAATATGGTCAAAGACATGCCAAAAAATAGCTTATCAGACTTGGGAATGTCTTTTTATGAGCTTATAATTGTTTGGAAATTTTGCCCTTTTCAGCTCACTCAAAACACATTATGGCTTTCAGGTGCAAGATGTTTGTGCCAAGCTCAATAATGAAAGGGCCCATTTTTTTTGTTTTGAACGTGTGTGTGTGTGTGTGTGTGTGTGTGTGTGTGTGTGTGTGTGTGTGTGTGTGTGTGTGTGTGTGTGTGTGTGTGTGTG
>NW_025973493.1:5308-9029 GCF_021869965.1 Rhincodon typus
GTGTGTGTGTGTGTGTGTGTGTGTGTGTGTGTGTGTGTGTGTGTGTGAGTGTGAGTGTGAGTGTGAGTGTGAGTGAGAGAGAGAGAGAGAGAGAGAGAGAGAGAGACAGAGACAGAATGATCTAGTAATATAATTCAGATAGCTTGGTGCAGCTGTGTCACTAATTAACGGCAGTCCAATCCTTTCAGTTCTTCGCAAGCTCTCCAGCTCAATTCCATATTTCAATATAGCACCACACAGCATGCAGTGACAATCTTCTTCTTTTTACAACTGTCAAACTCTCAAAATGTACTACAATAAAATGACATAGTATTATGGGTTTTCATTAATTGCTTCCTCTGCAGTTAGGACTCCTCACAATTGTGACTATGTTTTTACAAATATGTTATTATCTGAATCATGAGTGGCCATAGGTAGATTAGTATGCAAAACATCTACCTCAATATGTTTTTAAGTCATTGGGTGTGTAATTATACACAGGACAATCTTCAATGTCATTACTGAAGACAAGTTATGTTCAATGTCGAGCAGACTGCATTTAGAGGCAAGTTATTGCAGCAGACTGCAGAACAGCAGACATTTCAATTTATGCTCCACGAGAAACCAGCTGGCTGCTGTTATTGGTGGAATACGATTAGCTATCATCTGTTCAGACTCGATCTTATACATGAAATCCGTAACCCTTCACCCACACTTGCATTTGTCTTCTCATTCAAAAGATCATATTCCTTGGTTTTCACGCCAGAAAGAAAGTCATTCTTCACAAAGTAATTTTTTCTTTAAAAGGCCTAATTTTCAGCAGTAAACCATAATTTTGCCTTCCTCTTCTATAATGCTTAAATTAAGTTCTACGGAAGTGCCATAATCCTTTTATAAAGATAAGCCAATCAAACCACCCTGTTACGACCACAGTATATAAAGAATATTAAGAAATGACGACAATTACTTCAAGGCTGGTTAATGGGCTGTGAGGAAAATCTGCACAGTAAATCAATAAGGCAAGGAAAAAAAACAGCAGAGTTTATGAACAAGGAGGCAGTCAACAAAATCTGAAACCTCACCACCAACTTAAGGGCAATTCCAGGTGGGCAGTAAATGCTGGTCTAGCCAAAAATACCCACATCTTGTAAATGGAACAATAAAGTGTGTGCATGAACACATTTAGCATTTGAAATAGAACAAGTTAGATCAAAGGGAAAATTGCATTAATGGCGAGTATGTTAGAAGCCATTATAGAGGCTTGCAAATGATTTTGCACAACCAGCATGTGCTTGAACCAAAAAAGTTTGAACATAATACTGCCCTTGAGACCGATCAGCACATTAAATGAAGATTTCAGTGTTGGACAATCTGCCTCAACCAGCAACTTGGTTTTGGTAAATCGCGAGAGAAGCAACTGGAGCAGGTTATGCCAGGTTAGGTTGCAGGGGAGGTGGGTGAAATCAGAGAAGTGTTTCTGCTCTAATGTGAAAATCAAAATCCTGCATTTGCTGGAGATCTGAAAAATAGAAAGTGGTGAAAAATCTCAGCATGCTTGACAGGTCTGCAGAGAGAGAAACAAAGTTAATGTTTCAACTCTTATCTTCTCAATGTGACTCTTCTTCAGAACTGAAGTGTCTGAAAAAACTTTTTTTACGCTGTAGACAAAGAGGAGAAAGAGCACGTGGAACAGATGGCGAGAGTGCCCATTGTAAACGACTAAGGGAGTACTAATGGAAGTACAGGAGTGAAATGGCTGCTAAATAGGTGCTCAAAATTGGTCTGAACAGGAGAAAACAGCTTGGCTTTGCTGAGCACGAACAAGCCAGGGAGATGTGGGAGGGGTGTAGGGTGGGGACAATGAAATCACAATGGATGATTGTGTTTATGCTTTGAAGTTCTTCAGGTCTTTAGTCCTGAATGCTGTAAAGTGACTAATAGGAAAACGAGGCACAGTTTCTCCAGCTGGTGTTGGATTTCACTGGAGCACTGCAGTAGGCCTAGGGCTGAAATGCTAGCAATAAGAATAAAGTGATGTGTTGAAACAGTAAGCAATTAGAAAGTGAGGGTCTTTCTTACGAACAGAGAGGTGGTGTTATGCAAAGGAGTCACCCCAGTCTATGCCAGTGTACAGGAGATCGCATTGTGAGGGGTGAATACAGTAGATTAGATCAAAAGTACAAGTGATAATTGTTTCACCTGGCAGGTGAAAGTATTGGACAGTGAAGAGCAAGGAGATGAAACAGCAATCATTCCTGCACCTGCAATTGCATGTGAATGAGCCATGGGCAGGCGAGAGCAGCGGTGCTGATATGTGTTGAGGTAGTATTAGGGGTGATGGTGGAGTGGAGGGAATGGTCACTGAGGAACACTGATGAGAGAGGGTAGAAGAAGGTGGTGCCTTTTCAGTTTCTATCGTCTTTCAGATTCCATCAATGTAGTCAGTGCTGGTAAATCACTTGCATTGTGCTCTAATCATTTGGTTACTATTTTGTAAGACTACCATTTTACCATTGGTATCTGTAACCTGTCCTGGGTCCTCACCATTTGTTACGCCCATCTCTCTTGTAATATGTGAAAGTTGAAATGATTTCAGTCCCTTCTAAAGTTAAGAGGTGATCCTGCAATGTTGAATATGTTTTTTTGGATTCCTGTCACTGACTATTTGATAGAAGCTTCCATCCCTAAGCATCCAAAACATGTTTTCTGCATTTGCTGCTCACTCTAAAGCACTTGTCAATTCACAATTTGTTTGGTCAGCTACAATTTTCACAGCATTTTATTAATCATTGTATAATTTCTCTCAAAGATCTAATACTACTGCTCTGTACATTGCTACAATATTCAAATTTGCACGAATACTCCTGAATCCTTCATTGACAGTTCCTCCTCTATTGTCTGTTGAGAAGTTAGCCCACAATCCCAACCCCAACCTGGTCTATCTTTTCATTATCTTGTGAACAATTATTCCTTTATCTTGACTATATGTTACCATTAATAAACTAAACCTTGTTGCTTTGTTAATAATAATGCATACCTTTAAGTTTAATTTATACATTAGTATTCTGCATGTTGACAAGAGAAAGGAATGGTTTAGTTTCTTTCAGACTTTTTCTGAGAGTGACGATGCTAGTTTTCACTTTACGATCTTACTTGTCCAGTATTTATGGTGGAAGACAAATCAAAATTCCATTAATACTAAAGAGTATGAGGAAAGAATTAAGTACCATCATCATCACGAAAGAAGAAGTATTAGACAAACTAAAAGACAGACAGTTCCTTGGCCCTGATAGCTTGTATCCTAGGATCCTAGAAGGATGAGCTACAGAGATAGTGGATGTATTTGCTGTAATTTTCCAAAAATCCTACGACTCTGGAGAAGTGTCAGAGGATTGGAAACCTGCCAATATGGCACGCCTGTTCAAAAAGGGAGGCAGAAAGTGAATGACCAAAGGCTGAACAGCCTAGCATCTAGTGTAGGAAAAGTAGTGGAATCAATTATTAAGGAAGTAATACTATAACATTTAGAAAATTATAATCTAACCAAGCACAGTCAGCATGGCTTCAAGAAAGGGAAATCATATCTGACTAATTTATCAGAATTTTTGGAGGCAGTCTCAACCGGAGTGGGTAGAAGGGAAGCTGTAGATCTGAGATAGTAGGAACTGCAGATGCTGGAGAATCCGAGACAACAAGGTGCAGGGCTGGATGAACACAGCAGGCCAAGCAGCATCATAGGAGC
>NW_025973494.1:0-9028 GCF_021869965.1 Rhincodon typus
GATGAACTTAGTTCTAAAGATCAAAATGTAGAATCAGTTTAAGCAGAAATAAGAAAGAATAAAGATGGGAAGTCACTTGTGAGAGAAGTTTATAGGCCCACAACAGTAAATACACTTTAGGGCAGGGTATATGGGAAGAAATAATGATGGCTTATGGGATAAGTATGGCAATAAGTATGAATGATTTTAACACAGTGTGGAGCTGGATGAACACCTCTCATTCTTCCAATGAGTACAATCTCTCTTCACAAAAACTTCTCTCTATACCTGGAATCAGAGTCACAAAGGGCCTTCTCGGGACTGTATCCAATGCCAATATATCATTCCTTAGGTAAGAGGATCAAAATTGTTCACAGTATTTCAGGTGTGGCCTGATTGTGTCATTCATAGTTTTAGCAAGTCATCCCTATTGTTATACTTGATTCTTTTGGAAGAAATGTCAACAATCCATTTGCCTTCCCTATTACCTGCTGAGTTTGACTGCTAGCTTTCCGTGATTCAAGCATGAGCAACCCAATCACTCTGTGATGCAGACTACTTCAGTCTATCTTCATTTAAATAATATCTAACCCCTGTAGTCTTATTTATTAAGCAGACTTATGTGTGGTTCCTTATTGAATGCCTTTTGGAAATCCAAAAATATTACATCTACTGGTTCCTCTTTATCTATCCTGCTTGTTGCCTCTTCAAAGGAGTTGAGTAAATTTGTCAGGCAGGATTTTTCTTTCATGAAACCATGCTTGATTAGATTATATATTTCTAAATATGCTATTATTAAACCTTTTATAAGTGACTCTACCTTTTTCCCAATAACAAATGTTCAGCTAACAACCTTATAGATACTTTCGTTTCATCACTTTTTGAGTTAGTGTTTTATATTGGAAATTTTCCAATTCTCTGGAACATCACCAGAATCTAAGGATTCCTCAAAGATTAGGGGATGGCTAGAATGGGAAACTTGGTATCACAAGGAGTAGTTGAGACAAATAACATGGCTGATCTAAAACAAAGCTAGATGCATATTTGAGAGAATAGGAAAAGAAAGGAAATACTCATGAAAGGGGAGAAAAAGAAAGCGTCTTTTCAATTCCATGAAAAGCAGAATGCACCAGTTGGACTGACTGACCTGTTTGAGCTGTACATTCAAAGCAATTCAACAAAATCAAATTCCATGATACCTATTAACAAAATGTGGATAAATATTTGGACAAGAAAAAATTAAAAGAGATGAGGAATGGGATTAAGCAGACCATTCATGTTGGCACAGTCACAATAAGTAGTTTGACCTCCTACACTATGAAATATGAAGGCTGCAGCCCTTTAATTAGAAACATCAGTGCATTAAAATCTCTATTCAGCATGCATGAGTTTTCACAGACAGCGAAAGCATTCCCGGAATAGAACATCAATTAAAATTGTGAATTTCTAGCAGAAATAGCTCATCACCTGAAGTCAGAAAAATTTCCTTCCTCACACACACTCATTTGCCCTTAGCTAAGATGAAATTAACACTGACTGTAACTTTACACTGTAAACACTGAATCTTAAAGTTATATCGCAAAACGTAATTGCTTTAAATCATTTCATTTACATTGTTAGAGCCAACTGAAGCTGACATTGCAGCATTCGTTTCTTTTTTAATTCATTCACTTCAATTACTTTTGCAAAATCTTGCAGCAGTACTCCCAAAAGGCAACTAAATCTTCATTTAGGTCCTTGTTAAAGACAAAGAAATTTCAACTCAAGGTCAGGATTGTCAGCATTGCATTCCAGTAACGCTTTCTATTTTGAGCTGCCTTTATTTGGTAAATTACATTGACCAGTAAAAGCTAATCTTTACAATTGGAGTATTGGCTGAACATTCAGGCCTTAGTCACAGGCCTATCTGTAAGGTTGATTTCTGCTGATCAGAAACAATAGCACATAGACAGTTGTTTTGCTTCATAAAAACAAAATCTTTAACACATAATAGCAATGAAATTTGAAATTTTATGTGCAATATAGTTTAATGAAGCATTTCTCATGGCAAATTTCCCTCCAGAATTACACCAACTCTCTGGCATAACTGTGAGAGGTGGGAAGGAAAAATCGGGCAGTGTTAAAATCTTGGACCAAGCATCACTTACTGCCAAAAAAAACCTCAAATGGATAGAAAATCTGACTAAGGTACTTTTATAGATTGGATAAGGATAAACTGTTTCCAGTAGGAGTGTTGCTAACCAGAGGAGACTGATTTTAGCTTTAAAATATTAGCAAAGACCTGTAGCTCAGGTTGTGGGTGTGGTTGTTGACTTGCTCACCGAGCTGGCTTATTCTCGTTCAGACATTTTGTCACCAAGTTAGGTGACATCATCAGTGAGGCCTCCGATGAAGCGATGTTGTTCTACGCCGCTTGGAATTTATGCTGTCTAGTCTGTCGTGGTGAGTAATGTCATTTCTGGTTTTGATTTGTATGGGTTTGCATATTGGGTCCAATTCTATATGTGAGTTGATAGCATTATTGGTTGAGAACCATGCCTCTAGGAAATCCCATGCATGTCTATGTATCGCTTGGGCTACTGTGGTTACATTGTCCCAGTTAAACTGATGACCTTCATTGTCTGAGTGTACTGATATTATGGAAAGTTCGTGGTATACTTGCAAAGGAAGCACTTTCAGGGAGATCAAGGAGAAGAACAGAGTCATGGGATTATTTCGATAGCTCTTTGAAAGAGTCAATAAAGCTCAACAGACTAAATGGCTCTGCTCTGAGAGTCCAAATTAATTCATAATTCTGTTTCCATGCCCAGATTTCTGAGGCCAAATGTAGTCCTCTCTATATATGTTCAGATATTGAAAGGAGTTAAGAGGCTTGTGCTGTGTGTGCTGTGGGTAGCACATTCACTCATTCAGCCATTAGGGAAGGCTAACATCTTATATATACCGTAATGTATGACATGAATAGTAAATTTCTGACCTAATCTCTACTCCAGTTGGAATATGCTTGTACACTGTGGCACTTTGACTTCATAAACAATCCTATTTTTATACTGTATCTTAAAATAACATTGCACCAGATGCCATGATGCTTGCACTGTTTCTAGTGATGCAATGCAAATAGCTTACATGTCAGTCAGATACTTGAGATATAATGTGCTGATGTAATTGTCTCACTGTTACCATGTGTCCAATAAATTGCATTTTTAATGACATTTTGCAGCAAGTTAAAATGATCTACTTGCATTTGCATTTGCAGCATTTCTAGAGATCAACATGGGAGACTTTTAAAGTGCTGACAGCTCCAAGAATGGAGTCTGCCCAATAAAATCCCACATGAAAATGGCAATGACCTTTAATGTTTAGTAATGTTTCCTGTGGTGTGTAGATGTTTGTGGCTGAGGTGTAGATAGTGTCAGATTTTCAATATTATTCTTTTCATCTTAATATAACAATTTACTTTAATAAGTGAACAGAGGCCTCATGCATTTTCAGGTCTTTGCTGCTTCTATATTTAGGGAAGGAGTTTTAGCAGCCCCTGATGGGAACAGGCAAGAACACAGACAAGAAAATTCACAGCACCAGCCATCCTGCCTCTATCCCACACTGGGCCATTTCTAAGAGGCAGGATGGATGGATTGGAAAGTGGGGAAGGCTGGGTGATAGGAAGGCAGTGCGCAGGGGGACAGAGTGGTAGCAGGTAGCATGCAGCAAGGCAGCAGGTAACCAATTCAGGCAGATTTAGAAACAACACTGTGTGGAGCTGGAGGAACATAGCAGGCCAAGCAGCATCAGAGGAGCAGGAAAGTTAACATTTAGGGACAGGATCCTTTATCTGAAGAAGGGCCCTGATCTGAAACATCAACTTCCTTGCTCCTCTGATGCTGCCTGGCCTGCTGTGTTCCTCCAGCTCCACACTGTGTTGTCTTTGACTCCAGTTTTTGCTATCTCTCAGGCAGATTTAGAGGCTCCTGCAGCCTGCCTGGCTTCAGAAATTGCCATTCCATAGCCTAGGTCTCCTACAGCCAAAGAAGGCCTAGCTGCAAGACAATTTTGACTTCTAATTTTTTTAAAAAATTGGAGTGATGGCTCCTTAATCTTGGGACATCTTCTCATTCATTTTCCTTGAAAGGATGTCTTACTTCCTCTTCAGCACTGCAGGGTATTCTATTGGCCTCCAGCTTTGAGAGATCACCCCAAAATGGAGAGTGCACTCACCCACTGGTATCTAAATAACCAGTCAGAAATGAGTGACTTTTCCACTCACAATGCAGGATTCTATCCCTATTTGAGCCAGATATCAGAGCCTTGAAATCTAAGGGGACAATCACCACAGAAATGAAGACCACTGTGGCCTCTACCAACTGAGTAACTTAAATAATTTCTAGATAGGCTTTGTTGTTACTTGTGGTGCTGAATATTCCCACATTTCTTCCTATATCTCCAAACAAACTGTGGCTGTAATATCTGAAGATCATGTATTTTTCTCTTTTCTTCGTTATTGCAAATCAGTGATTCATTGCGCGATACTTTTGTTATCCATCAACTTTCGAGGCAGGATTCTACTTAATTGGTAAAACTTGTATTAAAATATTTTTGACTAATAAGCTGCTGTTCAAGGAGCACTATACTTAATTATGTATTAGAGATGCAATTACTTCAATGTAATTCATTTAATGGTGGTCACACTGATATCTTAGCAAAATTCTAAAGATAATAGGTTTTCAGGTATTGAGCGTTCACAGAAAGACTAATTTTTAATTAATCTTATCTACATACATTACTTAGGTCTAGTACATTACTTAGATCTAATTATGCTAATTTGCTATTATACCTCGTAATGTAATATGTATGCTATTTAAATTTTAAAAGTAGGATTATTTTTATTTCACATTACCACTTAACATTAATTACATATGCAAATTATATACATACATAAATTCGTTCAATGTATAACTGCTCATCACGACTAATATACCTTACTCATGTAAAAGAGCACACAAGTCATATGAGAAGTAATTTACATGGGTCCAAATCTTGTGGTCCCTAAATCCTCAGAAAGGACGTATGGTAGAAGATGCTGTCAGGATCCTATGCAAGTCCTTATGCACTGATTTAACTTGGGAATTGCCCCAAAAGTTTAAACCTTTGATGGCCAAACTCTCCACAAATGTCTTCTACTCTGAGTTTCAATCCAAAAACTCTCTGGTTACGCAGGAAGTGTTAGACAGATTAAAACTTAATGTAACACATACATAACTCCACAGCTGAATCCCCAAACACTCCTTCTCACCACCCGAATAACCTTTCAAACAGCTGACTATTACCTTTAACTCTACTAACTCCAATCAAATCCAACTACTCCCCAGTCACCTGATTACCAACCCTTTCACATACATACTGAGTGATTACTAGCAGCTCATGCTATATAAAGCAGGCATGTCTTCAGTGTTGATCCTCTTTGAAAATCTATGTGAATTCCTGTGCCTAAAGATGTTTTTTCCAGTTCATGAATTGATGCCTGGTATTTTTAAAAGTAACTATTGGAAGTGCACAGTTTGATGACTGATCAGTGGGTATGGTTAAGTGGTTTCAATGCCGCTTGGAAGATTTGGGTCAAGGTCTTCCTCATGTTATGAGCAGTAATCCAATGTTATCCACCAGCCACAAAAAGGCAGGACTTTGACATAGCTATTTCCCAACTTTAATGGTGTGGACTAAGTAAAAGCATGTGAAGGTCTTTTAAACCTAAAACATTGATGGAATGGAGGGACACCAGTCCACTGTGGCAAAATGGGTTGATAAATTTTGTAACTTTAAAAGTTTTTCATTTTGATATTCTTGATGATTTGAATGCAACTATTTCATTTAAGGGCTCGACTTCCCTTTCAACTTACATTAGTCTTCCAAAGTAACTCAGAAGGATGGGAGAACATCCAACTTTGTTGCCTCTAATGTTTCTTCCCATAGTGATCTTCATGTCCACCAAGTGTTAGCATATCAAAGGAAGGCAGTAACAATGCTATTATAGGTGGACTTTCAAGGCAATACTGAGAACTTGACACTTTGAAGGAATCTGAATCCCAATCTATACTCGAGCTATATCACAAGATTTTTTTAAATGCAAGTTGCCTAATTGGCCCGGAAGTGAGTCTCATATCCAATGAGAGGCAGCAAGTGCCCCATTAGACAGGACCTTCCTATCCAGCACCAGTGGAAAAGACAGATAACCTCCATTTGGGGGACTGCTGCTCTTTTCTCATTTAGATCATACAGCACAACAGAAGATCAGAAGCTGGAAAAGGGAATAAAGTCGCCATTTAAAGACATTCAAAGTTCAGCATTGGGCCTAGGGCCAGTTAATGCACCATACTTCCACATATAACATTAGAACATAAAACTTCAAATGTCCCCACAATGAATTTGGCAGTCTGCCACTAATATCCCACAAACAGTCTGGGTTCACTGAAATTAAAAACCTGGCCACACAAGTTCCTAAATAAGCCTTTGAAGGAATAATTGCCAGCAAGCTGTTCCCTCCTCAGCCACTTCTCCTTGGAAGTTTGAATGTGTTCCAGTGGCTTCAGGATTGTGAAGTGATCTTTGTCACCACAAATTTCAAAGCTTATTTGGATCAAAGTTTGACCCTGCACTCATTGATAACTCTGTCTCAGTAATTCAAATTCACTGCTGTAGTAATAGTGGATATAAGGAGTGACTGTATGCTATTAATGGGTCTACCACAAGAAATGTAATTCTTGCTGATCATCGAATGTTCTACGCCTTGGGAAGGACTGCCCTTTTCAGCAAATGCAGGTTCTAAATTTCTGCCCCTGTAGGGTTTACCTGTTTCTGAATAAAACAGTGTATGCGGAAATGCTGCTTATAGGTTAATCAAAAAGCAGAAGTGAAGTTGGAGGTAAATTTCAGTTCCTGTAGTCATACTATTGGAAAATCAGGAGAGGCTGAGAAATAATAATAGCTTGATACAATTTATCAACCCAGATGACCTGATGAAAAAAGCACACCAGGCACCAGACTGAGATCTATCTTTCAAAAATCAAGCTGTATGGAGCTGAAGCAAAAGCCTCATTACATGTAGACAATAATTGAAGATAATACCGCCTGTAAATTGCATGGATCTCCTTTTGCAGTAACATTTGTTATGGCCTAGGTAATTACAATATAGACAAAATGATAATTATTTTCTTAAATCTTCTAAAATCAAGGTAATGTGATTTCTGCATGTAATCTGATCATGGTATTTTTTTTATTGGCTTGGCCTGGGTGACGTGCTTTATATGCCATCTCACTGACTTCATTGCAATCATTCTGTTTCTGTCTGTGAGCTCCTTGGCAGTCAGTTCAGGAAAACTGAAGATCCAGAATCTATTTCCAGCGAAGTGTATTTTAGGGTCTTACATGTTCTGCACCCTTTAAAGAAAAGAACCACTGCTTTTCGGAAATTTTAGCACTAATAATATTTATTTAAAATAACTATAAAGCTATTCAAAGAGCTTTTAATTTCAACAGAGCTATTTCAATGAAAAGCTCCATTCAAAGACTAATCCAATTCATTTACTGTTCCACTTTTTTATGCGTTACAGCATTCCAGACATTAAAAACATGTACAGTGCACTTCTAATGAACTTTCCTTTTTCAGTTGGGAATGTACTTACTTACACCATATTTGTGCCATTTTAAAAATGTGGCCTAACTCTGTCTCTCAATAGAAGTTAGGATGCTGCACTTTTAATTACAGTGGAAACTTTCTGATTACTAGCCTCACCTACAAGTGTGATGACACTTCATTCTGCAATGTTCATTTCCATTAGGAGCTTCATTTTACATCGTATACGATATGTAACAAATGCACATCAAAGGTTTACAGGTTCTTTGATCTATGCTCCAGAAAAAAAACACATTCCATAGAAGGTGAACAAAATTACAACCTGTTAACTTTGTTATTAGCAATTTGCGACATAAGATACAAAAGATTTCTGACTGCTTCAGATCGGTACATAAAATTCATGGTGGATGAATTTCAATACTTTTCCAAGCCAGTTATCAGAGTTTATCATAATAAGCATCTGGAAATAACTTGAGAAAATGTAGGAATGTTATTTGATATACAAAACTGAAAATATACAACTGGATGCTCCAGTTAAGTGAATTTTGTTCCCAGAAGCAAAATCTTAGAACTGGCAGCAACCATCAGACAGAAAACAATGAAACTTGACATCCTGGTGAATTTGACATGGGGGTGGTGGTGAAATCAGTCTTGAACAGAAGCAAATTTGCATTTGTTTTACAGTGTACTATACCTGATTATCCTAACAGGCAATTCATTAGTTTCTTTCCACTTTCACAAAAAGATCTGATCCTTGCACATTCCCTTTTAATTTGGTCTTTAATATTGATATGTAAAGGTTAATTAGTCAGTTACAGCTATTAACTGACAATTTTTAAAGGAAACGAGTATCTCAAGCTGTCATGAAGTATGAGGCAAAGGTAAGAAAACACAGATTTTCCATAGTAGGTTTCTCTCACTTGCATGGTGCTGGTTTAACATTAGAAAATGTGAAAGAGGCTGCCCATTTTAAGTAGAATTTGTATCTGGAATTGATGAAGAGAAGGCGTTTTGGTGATTTGTAACAGGATGAAGGGTAGGAAACAAAGCTGAATTTGAAGAGGTACACAAGTTACAAATTTGAACATCAAAATTAATTGTGCTGATATTGAATCATATAGGGAAAAGAAAGAGAGAAAACATTGGAAAAGTAAAGGCACTGCTCCCATTCTGTGAGTGCTATTTCACCTCTCCTGATTTCAAACATGCCAGCTTTGAGGAAATTCCCAATGAATTTAACTCGAGGCTCTCCAGCCATCACCAAAATTAATGTGTTTCAAAGATAGTAGGAACTGCAGATGCTGGAGAATCTGAGATAACAAGGTGTACAGCTGGATGAACACAGCAGGCCAAGCAGCATCAGAGGAGCAGGAAAGCTGACGTTTCGGGCCTAGACCCTTCTTCAGCTTTCCTGCTCCTCTG
>NW_025973495.1:0-6639 GCF_021869965.1 Rhincodon typus
GCAGCATCATAGGAGCAGAAACCCTTCGATGAAGGGTCTAGGCCCGAAACGTCAGCCTCTCTGCTCCTATGATGCTGCTTGGCCTGCTGTGTTCATCCAGTCCTGCACCTTGTTGTCTCGGATTCTCCAGCATCTGCAGTTCCTACTATCTCTGCTGCTAGTTCTGTCACTTAGGCTCACCATTTGGTTCCATGTTACAAAAAAGACTTAGGCAAATTATTCAAAATGAGCATTGTTACAGTCATAGAGTCATAAAGTCATAGAACATGGAAACAGACTCTTTGGTCCAAACAGTCCATACTGAACATAATCCCAAACTAAAAAAATCCCACCTGCCCGCTCCTGGCCCATATCCTTCCAAACCTTTTCTCTTCATATATCCATCCAAATGCCTTTTAAACTTTGTAAGTGTACCCACATCCACCACTTCATCAGGAAGTTCAGTCCACATGCAAACCACCCTTTGTGTAAAAAAATTGCCTCCTATGTCTTTTTTAAATCTTCACCTCTCACCTTAAAAATGTGCACCTTACTCTTGAAATTCCCCATCTTAGGGAAAAGACAACTACCATCAACTCTATCTATACATCTCATTATTTTATAAACTTCTATCAGGTCACCTCTCAACCTTCTACCCCCATTCAGTTCCCATCCCCCTTAAGCCCTCCCATTCCCGATTGCGTTGCTGGACATGCTGCTGCTTACAGCCTTTTTTTGTTTTTGGCTCCTGCACTCACAATCCGCCCCCCACCCCAAAACACACACACACACACACACACACACGTTCTGTACCCCAGCCTTCTCTCCAAACCTCTCCCCATGCTATGGCCATCCCTTAGACCAACAACAACAGAGCGAATGAACTCCAGCAATGGAAGTGAGAGCAGTAGGTACTGGAGGTGTGGCATCAGCATCTTATCAAGAATGACCCTCTGAAGAGGATCCCATCCCTCCCTATACCCACAATCCTGCATTTAATATGGCCAATCCACCTAACCTGCACATCTTTGGACTGTGGGAGGAAACTAGAGCCCCCAGAGGAAATCCATGCAGACATTTGGTTGTCTTCCATCCTGCTAGAAATCAAAAGTGGAATGGAGAAGAAAATTGCTGTGAGCACATTCGGAGGGGATGGGGTAAGTGATTCGACCTGTGAGGGAGGAGTCTGCAGGACCCTTCAATGTGATGGCTATTAAAGGGAAATACCATTACACACAGAATCTTGCACTGTAGAGAACACACTGCAGTATGCCCCCTAATCCCTGGCCATCCTAATACATTTCAGCGCCCATCCCCTCTGATGCTGTTCTGCTCCTCCCTGCTCCAGAAATCACTGACCAACTCAATCATTTCAAGACCTTCGAACATACAGGCTGTGAATGAAGAAGGATGTTGCAAGAGAACAGCCAAAGGTGGCAGCAACATCCAGAGGCCCTGTATACAATTTGTTCCCCTTGCTTCCAGATGATGCAGCAGGCTCTCAGCACAGACATCCTTACCCAGACCATTCTCTGTGGATGTGTGAAGTCATATCTCATGATACAAGAGTGACTTTTGAGGCTACGCAGGGAGACAAATAACCAGATGTAAAGTGAAAGCAGCCACATTTGTAAAGAAGTGGAGAATAACGTACAGAGCATTGTAATTCACGCCACCAAATTTTCTTCTATCCTTCCCACTATGTCTTTGTTTCCACAGCGAGGGTGAAGGGAGCCTGCTTGGCAGTGGAGCCTATTGGCCTTGGAGGTTTGTTTGAGCGACCCTGAGGGCCCTCTTGCCAGGTTCAGGTTGACCCTTCTCGACATGAATGTCCAAGGGTTGGCAGAGGGTGGGCTGTCTGGAAGCGGAGAATCTGCCCACCTCTGGAGTGGCATGTGTGGAGGCTTCGCTAGGCCCTGTGCATGACTGGTCCTCCAGCTGTATGCCTGCAGGGTCCCGCCAGGTTCCTCAATCCTCTCGCCATGCCTTCAGACCTCAGGACCAATGGCTGAGCTGACAGGGTGCAAGCATGTGCATCTCTCCAGCAGACCCAGAGGCTGCTGGGTCTGCCTCTCCATGCGATTGTCCTCGGCTAAACACAGCAAGCTTGGCTGCTGGTAATACCTGCTCAGTGGTGGGCTGCTCTGGGAATGGCCTGCAATAAGATGGGGGGGGGGGGCGCAAGATGACAGGGACTCCATAGGTGGTAGTTAATGTGGCAAATTTACTGAGGTACAGCGAGGAAACCTGATGGACCTAGTGGCAGAAATCCCTCCCATTACAACTCCAACTTAGCCAAAATAAACCTAAGGTTCAGCCCCTGATGTCTGACACTTGCTTAATTTTGCCATGATGGCTAGAACTTAGAGTTTTTCCATAAACAATCTCCTGGATCACTTTTAATGCTAGTTACATGCTTTCTTTCCACTTAAATGGTGCTAGAAAGCACATTTGATATTTGAACTTTGGATGATTTAATTGCAGACCAACAAATAACCAAATACTCCCTACCTATGTCCGTGACACCACCCAAGCCCTCCACCTCCTCCAAAGCTTCCAATTCCCCGGTCCCCAACACCTCATCTTTACCATGGACGAACGCTCGGTTCGCAACAAACAACTGCACCTCCCAGTCACGAACCATTTCAACTCCCCTTCCCATTCCTCAGACGACATGTCCATCCTGGGCCTCCTGCAGTGCCACAACGATGCCACCCGAAGGTTGCAGGAACAGCAACTCATATTCCGCTTGGGAACCCTGCAGCCCAACGGTATCAATGTGGATTTCACAAGTTTCAAAATCTCCCCTCCCCCTACCGCATCCCAAAACCAGTCCAGCTCGTCCCCGCCTCCCTAACCTGTTCTTCCTCCCACCTATGCCCTCCTCCCACCTCAAGCCGCACCCCCATCTCCTACCTACTAACCTCATCCCGCCCTCTTGACCTGTCCGTCCTCCCTGGACTGACCTATCTCCCCCCTAACTCCCCACCTACACTCACCTTTACTGGCTCCATCCCCTCCTCTTCGACCTGTTTGTTTCCTCTCCACCTATCCTCTCCTCTATCCCTCTTCTATCCGCCTCCCACTCTCTCCCTATTTATTTCAGAACTCCCTTCCCCTCCCCCATTTCTGATGAAGGGTCTAGGCCCAAAACGTCAGCCTTTCTGCTCCTATGATGCTGCTTGGCCTGCTGTGTTCATCCAGCCCTGCACCTTGTTGTCTCGGATTCTCCAGCATCTGCAGCTCCTACTATCACTGATAACCAAATATGCCTGCTGACCACTGCTGAGCACCTTGAGAGCAAATAAATGAGCATGAATAATGTGATTTGGGCATTGTCATTTAATTTCACGCCTGTTAATTGCCAATGATGTCATTTGATCCTTATTTGATGTTAAATGCTGAAATAATCACTTTTAGAGTCATAGAGTCATAGAGCTGTATAGCATAGAAACTTGTCCACGCCGATGAGATATCCTAAATTAATCCAGTCCCATTTGCCACTATTTGGCCAAAATCCCTCTAAACACTTTGTATTCATGTACCCATCCAGATGCAGTTTAAATGTTGTAATTGTACCAGCCTCCATTACTTCTGGCAGCTCACTTCATACACGCTCCATCCTTTGTGTGAAAAAGTTGCCCCTCAGGCCCGTCTTTAAATCTTTCTGCACTCACCTATGCCCTCTAGTTTTGGACTCACCTACCCTGGGGAAAAAAAAAACTTTGGCTATTCACCCTATCCAGGCCCCTCATGATTTTATAAACTTCTAAAAGGTCACTGCTCAGCATCCGACACTCCAGGGAAAATAGCACCAGCTTATTCAGTCTCTCCCTATAGCTCAAACCCTCCATTTCCAGCACATCCTTCTAAATTTTTTCTGGACCATTTCAGGTTTCACAACATTCTTCCTAAATCAGGGAGACCAGAATTGAATGCAGTATTCCAAAAGTGGCCTAACCAATGTCCTCTACAGCCTCAACATGACCTCCCAACTCCTATATGCAATGCACTAACCAATAAAGGCATGCATACCAAACACCTTCCTCACTATCCTGACTACTTGCGACTCCACTTTCAAGGAACTGCACTCCAAAGTCTCAGTTCAGCAACACTGCCCAGGACCATACCATTAAGTGTGTAAGTCCTGCCCTGATTTGCTTTTCTACAGTGCAGCATATCATATTTATCTAAATTAAACTCTATTGGCCATTCCTCAGCCATCAGCCCATCTGATTAAGGTCCCATTGTACTTTGAGGTAAGCTTCTTCACTGTCCACTACAGCACTAATTAGCACATGATTGCAAATGAATGAATGTGTGCAGTGTTGAACACTGCCCAATGTACAGTATTGAACACAGCCCAACGTATAGTGTTGAACACAGCACAATGAACGATGTTGAACATAGCCCAATGTACAGTGTTGAACACAGCATGATGTAAACTCTTCAACATGGCATGACGTGCACTATTGACCATGATGTAACGTACAATGTTGAACACAGCGTTAACTGTTCTGGGAATGTCAACCTTGATTTTGTGCTCAGGTTTATGGAGAATGGGCATGAACTCACAACTTCATTGGCAAGAATGCCATCACTAGGTGGAAGTATGCTCTTTGTAGTCATAACTAATTATTCCAAAGTGGAACACCATGGGTTGGAGCCTAGGAGAAGCTTCCTCTTTCACTATTTGCCCCTACTCACTTACCTTTAAGACTTCAGGCACCAACTCTTCCTTGTTGGGGCTTTGCTGCCTTTTTGAGATCACTTGTTGCCACTTGTGCTGCTCCAGCAGTGCCCATTCTTCAGCACCAGGTGGCATTTCTTGGTTTAATGAGCAGGCTGGAGCCATTGGCAGAGTGGTTGCCACTCAGTCAGAAGGTGTAGGGCTCAGAAACCCCCTTGAGGAAAGTTCTACTGAGTGGAGTCTAGAGCTCATGAATTCGGGGCCAATATTCAGCAGGGCACTTGTCTTGGTTCGGAGTGCATGTCCTCCTCCCCTGATCATTCAGCTGGTAGGAGATCTTACAGTCCTGGAGCTGATGCCTGCATTGTCGCCTGCTCCACTATTTCTCCACTGGCCATTTTCTGAACATATTCTTATTTTTTTCTGCTGTTGAAAATGAGCCAACAAGCAGTTTTGGGAAAGTCAAGCACATGCTGGTTAATTATGCACAGGCAGCAAACAGCAACAATCAGGAAGATTGCCCACATGCTGAAGATCAAGATCGTCATGATTAAGACCTTTCTGTTCGAGGGGAGGTGAATTGGGGGTGGGGGACGTTTGGGTGATTGAGTCACGTCTGTAACATGACAGAAGACAAATGTGAAACTGATTACTGCACTTTGTTAGCTTCACCACATCAAGAGGATGACAGGGTGCCTCTCTGGAAGATCCTATTGATGGGTGGTCCCTTTCTGCAGAGGCAAAGGGAAGCCAATCAAGGGAAAATAAGCGTAAAAGATACAGCTTAAAGATCAAATCATGTGCTTTGATGTGGCAAAATCAGTACTTATGGAGTTTTGCAGTTTGTATTCTTTCATGCTGATTGGAGGAAGGGGAACAGAGACCCAACATGGGTTGACATCATTGCATTTGCGGCAAAGATGTTTCTGAGCATTTTGGAGTAATGTGTTGCAGCCGGCAGCTGGCACTGATTGTACTCTGACCTATTGACATGGGACTTGGGAATTGACAAAGATTGCTTCTATTATAACAAATAATAAGAGGTGGAGTCAGTATTATGTGTGTAATTCCATGCTACAAGGTGATGAAGGATAGAACTGGAACTTAATCTTTACACACCTATTAGCTTTTATTTGCAGAGATTCATCATACAAACATGCACCTCAAAACCCTGTAGAAGCATGAAGTTCATACTGTTAGGAATGAATATTAACAGCCTTTATTGAGCAGAACCATTTACAAGCTAATGAAGTCTTTACAGACCTAGCCTTCTCCTCCATAGCAAGAGACATCACAATGATGTAGCTGCTTTTACACATGCTTCACTGCTGTTCCTAGAGTAAATGTATAATTAACACTTGACTCCACACCCCTCCAAGTCTTTATTTTCACTTCATATATAAATTATTTGGACATCAAGGGTTGTGTGTCTGCTGATGTGCAACGCATTCGTCCCACAAAAAGTGTTTACCTAGAGGAATACACACACACTCACACTCACACACACACATATACACACACTCACACTCACATACATGCTTATACACACACGTGCACACACACACACCCACTCACATACACATACACATACACTCACACTCACACTCACACACACATACACACACTCACACTCACACACTTGCACACACTCACACACACACATATACATACATTCACACACACTTGTTCTCTCTCACACACAATCACACACATGCTCACACACACACACTCACACATACACACACTCACACACACACACACACACACAATCACTCACTCACACATACACACACACACACACAATCACTCACTCACACATACACACACACACACACACACGTTCAGTCACTCACACACATACACACACACACTCACTCACTCACACACATACACACACACACATTCACACACACACGTACACATTCACTCACACACACACACACACACACACATTCACTCACACACATACA
>NW_025973495.1:6739-7060 GCF_021869965.1 Rhincodon typus
ACACATTCACTCACTCACATACACACACACACACATTCACTCACTCACACACATACACACTCAGACACACATTCACTCACTCACTCACACACACACACATTCACTCACTCACTCACACACACACACACACATTCACTCACACACATACACATTCACTCACACACACACACATTCACTCACACATACACACACATACACGCACACACACACACACATTCTCTCTCACCCTCTCACACACAAATATGCACACACTCACTCACACACAACTCTCATTCTCACACACACATATACACACACACTCAAACACACCCACATATACAC
>NW_025973495.1:7070-9028 GCF_021869965.1 Rhincodon typus
ACACACTTGCACTCACAGACACACACTCACTCACACTCACACACACACACACACTCTCTCACACATATATACACACTCACAAACACATACACACATATATACACACAAACACACACACACACAAACTCACACAAGAAGAGGCTAGAAAAATCTGCCCCAGATGTAGCCCGCAAAACTGTATCCAGTGGGTTCACTTACCCGTGGTCTGAAAACCAAAGTGAAACTGAATCTCAGAAACTGGAATGCACAAACCCTCAATGATAACGAGCAAAACAATCATCCAGAATGAAGAACTGCATTTCAACATTGATGTCATTGCCCTGCAGGAGACCTGAAGAGCAGGAAGCTAAGGGCAGCTGCAGGAAGAAGGTGATGGTTGCACAGTTACATGGAGAGGAAAGCTCAAGGATTACCCCAGGATACATAGAATTGAATTTGTCATCACGAACAAACTCATTAACTGACTCTCAAAGCTCCCTGTTGGCATCAACGATCATCTTATGACTCTCCATCTGCATCTTGCCAAGAACCAGCAGGCAACATTTGTGACCCTTGATGCCACAGATGCCTCCAGAGAAGGTTTCTGCTCCACCCTGGACACCGTTATCACCAACATTCTGAAGGAAGATAAAAGTATCCTCAGAGACTTCAAAGCCAGGGTTGGAAAGGATGCCCAACTCTGGAAAGGAACCATTGGAAAGGAAGGAGTCCGGAATTACAACTTCAATGGGATTCTCCTGTTCTCCAAATGAACAGAACACTATCTGGTCAGCAACAGCACACTGATCCACCAAAAAGATAAGTTCAAGGCACCAACAATCAAAGCACTGGCAAGTGATTGACTATGTCATCTTTCAATCCTGAAACTTAAAGATGTCCTCATTATCAAACCAATGACCGGTTCAGATGACTATTGGACAGAGCACCAGCTCACAACTCCTGCCAGAGTAGCAGAAGATGAAGAAACAGTTCAGGAAAAAGCTCAGCGTTGAGCAACTTCAAGAGCCAAGCAGACTAGTGAACATCCAATAAGGTCTTCATCAAAATCTCCAAAGATTTCATTGTAATGGAGTGAAGGAAATCTGGAAAGAGATGAACATAGCCATCATCTCATTATGTGAAGAAACCATTGTCTACAAGACCAGGCAATGCCAAGACTGGTTTGACTAGAATGACCAGATCATCTAAGATCTCACTGACAAGAGGAGGAACGATTTCCGTGCCTGGGAAAATGACACCTCCAGCGAGATAAAAAGGAGGCAATGGCAGAGTTACAAAGAAGAACTAGGGAAACCAAGAACCAATGGTGAACTGAGAAAGATAAGGAGCTGACAAGCTTGACACCTGGGGTTTCTTCAGCACCATCAAGGCAATACATGGACCCAACACCTTTGGCCTCAAACCAGCACGGAGTAAGGATGGAACCCTTTTGATCAACAGAGAAAATAACAGCGTCCAATAGAGAAAACACTTCAAAGAATGCCTAAACTGTAATACAATTGTCAAAGACGATGAGTTTGTTGAGATTCCCCAAGTCACCATCAAAGATGATTTTCAACATCCACCTGATGTGGCACAAGTTGCCATTAGATACATGAAGAATGGAAAAGCCACAGGAATGGACAGGATTCCAGCAGAGAATTTCAAACTTGGAGGAGCAGAGCTTACCCATCATCTCCATTGACTGTTCCTGAGAATCTGGGACAAAAAAGAAATCCCTGCCAATCTAACGGCCATTGTCACTGCCTTAAAGAAAAGGGGGCAAAATTGTCTGTGGGAACTACCAAGAAATCTCCTTACTCTCCATCACCAGGAAGATCATCTCCTGAATCCTCGCCAGGTGCCTTCTCCCAGCCTCTGAGGAATCCTTCCTGGGAGTAGAACTTGGAGGTGATATTGTTTCAGAGATAGTATGAACTGCAGATGCTGGAGAATCTGAGATAGCAAGGTGTAGAGCT
>NW_025973496.1:0-9027 GCF_021869965.1 Rhincodon typus
TTGCTGTTTTCAAGGACATCCTACCAAGTATTAATGTCAAGCTACCAGGAAAGCTAAAACAAACCACTGCCCCCAACAGAAAAGAAATATCCTGGGCATAACGGGATTGAGAGTGGCTTGTTAAAAATACACTTTATATTGTAAAATATGTACACAGCTGATCTGATATTCAATCTTTCTAACTAACATTTTATTAACTTCCCTCATGGAATAAGAGCATCATTGGCAAGACCACCATCTGCTGTCCAAACCCAATTGCATTTGACTCGGAGGAGCTTGCCAGGTCGCACCAGAGGACAGTTAAGTGTCAACCACATCGCTGTGGGTCTGGAGTCACATATAGCCCAGACCCAGTGAGGATGGCAGATTTCCTTCTCTAAGGGGAACCTAAAGTGTGTGTGGAAGTGTTGTGCTGACTGGTTAACACACCCGGGCCCTGTATTTTGCATACAAGAAGAACAAGTGCACACAGTGCCCGTTTCCACTGGCTAAAACAGGCAACATGTATGTTCTGTCTGCAAAAATGACTCTGAGCTTCTGGTTGCCTCCCACTTCAACACGCCACTGAGTTCCCTGGCCAACATCTCCGTCTTGGGCTTGTTGCAGTGCTCCAGCGAAGCTCAGCGCGAGCTGGAGGAATAGTACCTCATTTTCTGCTTGGGAACACTGCAATCCTCCGGACTCAGTATCGAGTTCAATAATTTTAGGGCCTGAGGAGCTTCTACACACCAGGCCCTGCCATCACATGGACTGCTACCACAAAGAACCCAATGTCAGCCATTCAAAGCCATTAGCAGCTACTGATTCTCCCAGGCTGACCATTATCCATTCCTTTGTCTGCTCAACTGTTCTCCCCATCTCTCTGGACTCCATTTCCACCTATCATTTAATCTTTCCCCCTCCTCCCACCCTTCTCTAGTAGATATGCCAACCTTTTCCTAGCTACAGTCAGTTCTGAGGAAGGGTCACTTGGACCTGAAATATAACCTCTACTTTCTCTCCTCAGACACTGCCAGACTTACTGAGTTTTTCCAGCAATTTCTGACGGTGTCTCTAACAGCCATTTTCTGTTTTGTTCCTCAGTACAATGCTTTGACCAAAGTCAACCACAGAATCATAGAGGTGTACAGCATGGAAACAAACCCTTCGGTCCAACTTGTCCAAGCCAACCAGGTTCTAGTTTAAAATTTAAAACATGGCTTGGCACTTAACTGTCAGTCATCATTTAACTGATATATTCTCCATGGCAACACTGCTATCAGAATCCACTTGCCATCCACTCATTATTCCCTTCTCATTGTTTTGAAAATGTTTCCTTTACGTCGGTATTTCTTGCAAATTGTCCTGAGTGCAAGACAAAAAGATTCCACAAAATTTGTCTTTTTTCCAAGTTCTGTATAATGAAATGATTATTTGTTAATGTTGAGAATCTGTAGTTCTCAGCAGCCATTACAATAAAGTGAGGACTGTGTGGCTTTCATGATTCTCCCTTGGTATTGCTTGCGTGCGACTCCGGTCACAAATGTGCTTAAGTGACTTGTTAATGCTAATGTTCTAAGGTTCTTACAATAAACCTCAGCAATCTGAAAGTATCTACAATTGTTTGGAGGCAAACCAAAGAAACTGCAGCTGAAGACAAATTACAGCAATTTGTGAATTTCAATCATATAACTGAGAAGGGAAGAAAGATTGAGAATGGTAGATTTAGAATTGGAAAAACATGAGAAAGCTGAAGTGGAACATAAATGCTGGCCTGGGCTGAATGGCTTGTTTCAGTGCCTTATACCCCATATAACCAGGTTCTTGTAAACATCAGGGTTCCTGTAATTTTCAGGTTTCAGTTCAGTGACATGTGACCTCTTATGTATGATGTTTGGACTGAGATAACATGCAGAAGCAAGGTTCATCTTTTTGACAAAATGCATGTGTAATAGTTTGGTGCTTACAGGTCTGCTTGTAACAGTACTGCAGGAAGAAGCTTGATGCGCTGAACTTACAGCATCACTATTTCTAACAGCTCAGCAAAATGACAGAAAAACCATCATATACCGGGGCAGTGGGCTGTCTCGTATTGAGATGGTAGCATACCTACCTCTGGACCAGAAGCCCTGGGTGCAAGTCCCACCTAGTGTAGACATTTGTCATAAAACATCTGAACAAGCAGATTAAAAAAAAAAATGCATCAGGGAGATCCTGGCTTTCTGTTCTTGGTTCCTTCAGAGTTGGTCTCACATACAGCAGTCATGCGATGACAATAAAAGATTGAGGAAGACAACAATAAGGCAGTATCACCAGGGCTGACCATTATTCAACTGCTTGTGCTCTTGCTGCATTTGTATAGAAATCAGTTAAGGTAAGATTCATTGTGAGGAGCTCATGGGTTGCCTTTTAGACATGACCCAGTCCTGAATCCTGAGATCTTGCACAAAGACCTGAAGGGTATCTGACATATGAGGATTCAAATTCGAAAAGCAAGGAGTGTTAGCCATAGCTCAGTAGATCACACTTAGTTCAACTCCCAGTCCATGGCCTGAGCAACGTTTATCCACGAAACAATCCACAACATAGCTCCCACAAAAAGCAATCTGTCCACAAAGTTTTAGGCCATTTTTCTTACATTCAAAAGTAATTACACTTCAAAACTATCTCATTAAACAGCCCATTACCTAAATTTGGTCCTTTAACCCCTTAAAGAGAGTCTCGGGTGTTTGTTCATGCCCTGGTGAGAAAACACATTTGCAACCCATTGAACACTTGGATAGTGGCAGAAAATTCCCATGGATTTCATTTGGATAGCGCCTGAAAATTCCCATGGATTTCATTTGGATATCGCCTGAAAATTCCCACGATGCTGCACAGTTGGATTACCAAACTTCCTGGCTCAAGATCTAATTTGGCATACATGCATTTGTACTTGCTTAATACTGGAAAGCCAGCTGGCAAAGGATGATACTGGTCAATCTTTACCTATAGTGCTCCATTTATTTCGAGTGTTAAACATTACATGCATTCTACAAGTCTCTCCTCATATTTGTTCCAACCCCAATTGATACCCAACATCTGCATTCAATTAAACACTTCATCCCCTTAGACAGTCCCTTGGGATCAAAAAATGACATTCAAAATTGTGTCTCCTGAAGTCCAACGTGGATCTGCATACGCTGTTGCAGATTGGACGACAAGTGTTTGAAGAAGCGGGTGAGTGGGAACCTCAGGCTAATGTCCTGGGGTCATGGATTCAACTCCCATCACGTCAGATTCTGAAATTTGTAGACAATAAAAATCTGGAATAAGAAACTGTCCTAATGGTGACCACACAACCACTGCTGATTGTTACAAAAAAAGAACTCACCTGGTTTATTAGGGAACGAAATCTGCCATCCTTACCTGGTCTGACTAATACATGACTCCAGGAGTCTCAGTATTTTTTTATTAATTTCTGAGATGTGGACATTGCTGGCTAGACCAGCATTTATTGCCCATCCCTAACTGCCCAGAAGACAATTGAGAGTCAACCACATTGCTGTGGCGGGATTCGAACCTGGGTCCCCAGAACATTACCTGGGTCCCTGGACTAACAGTGCAGTGGTAATACCATTGCCTCCCCTTATTGTTGACACTTAACTGCCCTCTAGGCAACTAGGGATGGAGCAATAAATGTCAGCCCGGCCAGCGATCACTTGAACAAATAAAAATGTAAAGTTTCCATTCAGAGATAGGAAACTGCTGTCCTGAATTTACCACTCTGCTTAAATGTAACATTGCTGTTAATAGAAGCAACCTTGATAATTGTGCCTGTTATCCAGAGCATTATTTAGATCTTGGTTCATGAAACATGTGGCTAGGGTCAAATAAAATAACACTAAAAAAGTCTGCAAGAAACAAGGTTTGAAAAATGCACTAACCTTAAGTACCTACTTCTGAGTTCATTACAGCCCAGCCTCGTTATATATATTGATTGTGACTTGCCTTATACTCTTTTAATTAAACAATGAACTTCTATCCATCAAAAGCATAGAAAGGAATTAATAGCTCTCAAACGCATTAAATTAAAAGGTCGTGGGCTGAAACACTTAATCAAAGCGCAGAAATTGTTTATTGACAAAGATGATCTGGAGAAATGTTTTCATCTATGTTACATGTTCAGAATTAAAGACTAATAACAGAAAGACTGACTTTAAAATTGAAGTCTGAATGATGTTGTCTCGTATGGCATGTTTGAAATTGTTTTTCTGTATTTGCAATATTATGTTGACAATCTAGTTTTTTACCCCTGTGTTATATTTCCTGTTTTTTTTTGGTCTTCATGTGATAAATAGAAATTTGGTAGCAGCGTCTTAACTTTTAGCTTGTTGGCTTGTTTTAAAAAAAAGGCAGAAACATCTGTAGCAGTACCAGGATCAACAAAGTACTTTATTGCCAGTGTTTTTTTTTTCCCAATAATTGTTACATCATAATTTACAGACCAAACAGAGTGAGGCCCATCCACCGTCCATCTAACATGTCAAAATTTGTCTGTATCACAAAGATGACCTTTCTGTAAATGCTCAAACTTGTCTTGAAATAATCAAGAAATACTTTTTCATTATCTGCGTTTTCGCTTCCCATCAGGAATGTGTACTTCCAATTCGGAGCACAGAAGGACATTCAGCCTTCCAGGATTGAATCATACAGTACAGAAGAGTCCTTTCAGCCCATCAAGTATAAACCATCAAAAGGACACTGCCACCCCACTAGCCCTACTTCCCCGCTCCACCATTCAGTGGGATCGTGGGTGATCTGGGTCAAAATTCAATTGAATTCTGGTTTTTATTCAAATTAGCTATTCCTTGAATAAATTCAATGACCCAGCCTCCACTGTTTTCTTGGGAGGAAAATGCAACAGACAAATGGCTGTCTGAGAAAACAAAATCTCAACTCTATGTTTAAAGGGACATCTCTCATTCTTTAGTTGTGTTCCCAGGTTTTGGGCTCCCTCACAAGAGAAAATAACTCTGCAAATACCTTCGTGATCTTATCCATTTCAATAACATTACCAAGCCACGCAGTGATTCAAGATGGCACCTCATCACCACGTTCTCAAGATTAATTAGGGGACAGGCATGAAATGCTGGCCCAGCCAGCGACATCCAGATCCCACAAAGGAATAGTTTTTAGAAATCACGACTCATGGATCTGTTCCATTCCAAACGAGACTATCACAAGAACTTTCCTGGAAACTGGGATTAAAGGTTAAAAGGATTGAGCAGATTTGTCAAAGCTTTTCGTTCTCATAGGGAGTGCCTCCAACCCTGTTAAAAATCTACATTCTGTTAAATTGCATAAAGTGGAGGGAGAACATATTTTCTGGGACTCAGGTGAGTGAGATTATCAGCATTACAGGTATTGCATGTAGCCCAGAGGCAGCAGTTTGTACCCAACTGACTGAGATACACGTCGATGATCAGGTCCTGTACCAAGCATACATCTTTATTATGGGCAATAAGAGCATGTCTTAGGGGTTAAGTAGGAAAGTGAAGCCCAAGGTAGAAAATTAGCCAAATGATCTTGTTAAATAGAAGAGCAGGTTCGTTGGAGGTGGAGGCGTTGGGGGTCTTATGACTGACCCTTGTCTCGATTTCTGATGATGTGTTCCTGTTTACTGTGAACTCCAGTGAGTTGGGAGTCTGAGTGGTGAAGGTCTACCCTCAAGATCAAGGGAAATACTTCCTAGAATTTGCACATTCTTGATAGAGATAGCTTGCTATGATTCTGTTACATTGTGCAACTAGCAGGCTGCTGGAAGGTGAATTAGATGAAAACAAAAAACTGTTGGAAATCACAGCAGGTCAGGCGGCATCTGTGGAGAGAGAGCAAGCTAACGTTTCAAGTCTAGACGACTTCAACAGAGCTCTGACTCGAAATATAGACTCGAAACATTAGCTTGGGTCTCTCTCCATGGATGCTGCCTGACCCGCTGTGATCTCCAGCATTTTTTGTTTTCAGTACAGATTCCTGCATCAGCAGTAATTTGCTCCTACAGATGAAGTTTAGTTTGGCTTCATCCAACAATTCCTCTGGTTTCTGAGTTTGGGCCTTTGTTTATTCCTCTTTGTGTAGATTAAGCAGATTGAGTAATTTCCATGGCATACGGTCTAGGGAGGACAGATTTAACAAGCTAAATGGCTTTTTCCCATTCCATTCTTTATATTCTTATAAATCTTACAATTCACTTGCATCTATCCAGATCACGTGATCCATTATCACCTCATTTCATCGACATGGAGATCTGCCCCACGTCGGTTTTGTGTAAGAAAGTGGCGTGACAGGACTTATTGGTCTTGTCTTTCTCATTTGCGTGTTTCAACAATGCTTCGAGTGTGCTTATAAAAATCAGATAGCTGAGAACAATATGTACAAGATGTTGGAAAGTATACCTTTGGGATATAATTTTATTAACATACAAGACTGCGTGACATGATAAAATCAAATGGCAGACATTGGCTGTAACAATCTTCTTTTGTCCAAAATCTGGTTTAATGTTCTTGCATTCGTATTTTCAATTCAGAACTCCAAATAACATGACTTTTACAAGCTTTTTGTCCATCAATAAGAGATTTTTTTTCATTCTGCACATTAGCCAGGACATTTCAGAATCATGCTTTCGTATAAATCTCCCTGAGCAACATGGCAGGGAGATTTCTGGTAATCTAAAGAAAGCAGCTGAGCATGTTTCTCCATCAGATTTCCTCAGCTATGGGAAACTGTTCAGGTTAAGTCTTGATTTAACAGTATCTTGCATTTGGATGGCACCTTTAACACGGAGAACTACTCCAAGGCTTTTTATAGGGCGTTATTAATCAAAGTTTGACACTAGGCCACAGTTGGAGATATAAAAGGAGAGAGAAGTAAAAAGGTCGAGCAGTTTAGAGAGGAAATTCCAGAGCTTAGGTACTCCACAGCCAAAAGCATGGACACCACGTCAAAGGAATTAAAATCAGGAATACCGCAGATACCAGAGTTGTAGGGTTGCAGATATCTCAAAGGTTGGAGAGTTGGAGGAGGTAGCAGAGATAGGGAGGGGTAAGGCCATAATTGGATTCAAAACAAGGATGAGAATTTTACATTTGAGCCATTGCTCAGCTGAAAGCCAATGAAAGTCCTCAAGCACAACCTAAATTGCTGGTTTGGTAGAACAGGACATGAAAATTGCGGGAAAAAAGACACTTTCTCAAAGCTTTTCATCTTGCCTTCATCCAGGCAATTCGCAAGAAATGCCAATGTAAAAGGAAAACAATATTTATACTAGATGAGACATGACTGCTTATTAGTTGGCAACTGGATATGGGTTGGTAGTGGCACTGATTAGGAGAGTGCATCAGTTAATAGTAAAAGTAAAATACTGCACATGCTGGAGATCGGAAATAAAAATGAAGTGGGGAGAAACAACAGGTCTGGCAGTATCTGTGGAGGAGGAAACGGTGTTAATGTTTCAAGTCCAATTTGACTCTTTCTCAGAACACCAGTTAACAATGACTGACAGTTAACTGCCACGCTTCATATTTTATACCAGACAGATTATCTTTGATTGGTCAATGTTTTGACCTAAGAAATAAACCAAACAATGGCTGCCAGCTAGTTTGTTAAGCTGAAATGGGCACAGTGTGTGTATATGTTCTTTTGTCTGCAAACAATGGGGCCCAGCTTATCAATATACATAGCTTCTACTAAAGGCAAATTCATCACATTACGACCCTGAAACAGAATCCTCACTTGGTTGCCCGCACACTCGAGATTATTTAGAAAATGTTGCCCAATCACTGGAATCACATCTAACGTTGGACATCATGTTGTCAGGCTTGCAAATGTGGGTTAGTTGGATACAGTCAGTACCTTCCTTCTGGCAACAGTTGACAGGATATGCTGTTATTCTGGGGCATTATGACCCAGTGCCACACTGGCACTGAAATTCATATACCACATTAACAAGTACAAGTAAATGTTTTGCCTTTGCAGTGGTAGTGCTTCCAAATTGTTCTGATGAAGGCAAGACAAAAAGTTTCAACAAAATATGTCCTTTCTCAGCTAGTGCCACCCAGGAGTGTTTAAACTAGTATGGTAGGGGTGGGAACCAGAGAAACAGGTTAGCTTGTGAGGAGAAGGTAGAGGTTAATAGGATGAACAAGCAGGGCCAGTTTAATGAACAAGGCAGGACTATAAAAAGTGTCTTGAGTAAGCAGAAGGGAGAAATAATAAAAAGATTCTGAAGGGCAGGATAGAGAGTACAGCCAAAATTAGAGCTCTTTATACAAATGCATGGAGCGTAAGGAACAAATTAAATGAGCGGCAGGCACGCACTCAAACTGGAAACTGATATATATTGGAGCCATTATGGAGAAATGGCTACAAGATAGTCAGGACTGAGAACTAAACCTACCAGGGTATAACGTTTACTGGAGGGATAGAGAAAACAGCAGAAAGGTGGAGTAGCATTACTGATTAGAAACAGAGTCACTTTGATGGTGAGGGAGGGTGTAATGAGGGGAAAGCACCCAGTGCAGTGGGTGGAACTGAGGAAATATCTAAAACCATAATAGGTGCCGTATATAGACCACCTGGTAGCAGCACAGAAGCACTAGGTGGTATAAATGCTAAAATTAAGCAACTATGTAGCAAAGGCAGAGTAGTGTTATTGGGGAATTTTATTCTTAACGTCGACTCAGAGACAGATAAGATAGTGAATCTCTACGGTGCAGCTGGGATAGTTTCCCACCACAATATGCCTTGGATATGACAACGGGACAAGTAATAGACAACGAACCTGATTTAATCTGTGACCTAGAGATAGTAAGAAATGCCGATGCTGGAGTCAGAGATAACACAGCGTGGAGCTGGAAGAACGCAGCAGGCCAGGCAGCATCAGAGGAACAGGAAAGCTGATGTTTTGGGTCGGGATTTCTGAAGAAGGGTCCCAACCCGAAACATCAGCTTTCCTGCTCCTCTGATGCTGCCTGGCCTGCTGTGTTCCTCCAGCTCCACACTGTGTTA